>NC_041389.1:718762076-718776376 GCF_002162155.2 Triticum dicoccoides | reverse complement strand
GTCTAGGATTCCTATGTCGTTGCACAAGTAGAAAACAGGGCTACCGTTCGGGCCTGGCCAGCCCATTAGTCCCGGTTCTTCAAGAACCGGGACCCATGGGGGGTATTAGACCCGGTTCGTGAGCCCAGGGGGCCGGCCGGGGCCTCGTGGGCATTGTTCCCGGCTCGTGTGGAACCATTTGTCCCGGTTCATGCCACGAATCGGAACAAATAAGTTGCCTATATATACCGCCGCGGCAGAGCACTCCACAGTGCTCTATTTTTTCAATCCGGCGAGGAGAGGGCATTTGGGTGCTCTAGTTCACCTCCTATGCACATGAGGTGTTCGATGAAATGCCCGAGCCACACTAGTTAAGCTTTCTCCTCTCGAAGCTCGACCTTGGAGCTCCATTTTTTCGAGATTTGTCTAGATTTAGGGGTCCGTCACGCCCCGTCCCCGTTTTCACCGCCGTTGATCGCCCGCGCCGATCTCGTCGCCGGCACCACCGTGGTGAGCCTCTTGTTCTCATCTTCTTTGTGATACTTGTCTGATTTTCTTACTTTAGATAGATATTTGTCTGATTTTCTTAATTTTGACACACATAATTATATGTAATGCACGCAGATGAACCGGCAATGGATGTATGGTGACAGACACACCTCTGAGTACATTAAGGGCTTGCATATTTTTCTCGAAGTGGCTGAGGCAAACAAGCAGAATGGTTTTATGTGTTGTCCATGCACTAACTGTGGGAATACGAAGTCTTACTCTGACCGGAAAATCCTTCACACCCACCTGCTTTACAAGGGTTTCATGCCACACTATAATGTTTGGACGAGGCACGGAGAAATAGGGGTTATGATGGAAGACGGCGAAGAAGAAGAGGACGATGACAACTATGTGCCCCTGAATATGGTGATGCTGCAACAGGGGGAGCTGCTGAAGATCAAGAGGAACCAGACGATGTGCCCGATGATGCTGCAACGGGGGAAGCTGCTGAAGATCAAGAGGAACCAGACGATGTGCCCGATGATGATCTCCGCCGGGTCATTGTCGATGCAAGGACGCAATGCGAACGTCAAAAGGAGAAGCTGAAGTTTGATCGCATGTTAGAGGATCACAAAGAAAAGTTGTACCCAATTGTGAAGATGGCAACACAAAGCTAGGTACCGTACTGGAATTGCTGCAGTGGAAGGCAGAGAATGTTGTGCCTGACAAAGGATTTGAGAAGCTACTGAAAATATTGAAGAAGAAGCTTCCAAAGGATAATGAATTGCCCGACAGTACGTACGCAGCAAAGAAGGTCGTATGCCCACTAGGATTGGAGGTGCAGAAGATACATGCATGCCCTAACGACTGCATCCTCTACCGCGGTGCGTACGAGGATTTGAACGCATGCCCGGTATGCGGTGCATTGCAGTATAAGATCAGACGAGATGACCCTGGTGATGTTGACGACAAGCCCCGTAGGAAGAGAGTTCCTGCGAAGGTGATGTGGTATGCTCCTATAATACCACGGTTGAAACGACTGTTCAGAAACAAAGAGCATGCCAAGTTGACGCGATGGCACAGTGAGGACCGTAAGAAAGACGGGAAGTTGAGAGCACCCGCTGACGGGTCGCAGTGGAGAAAAATCGAGAGAGAGTACTGGGCTGAGTTTGCATGTGACCCAAGGAACGTATGGTTTGGTTTAAGCGCGGATGGCATTAATCCTTTCGGGGAGCAGAGCAGCAATCACAACACCTGGCCCGTGACTCTATGTATGTATAACCTTCCTCCTTGGATGTGCATGAAGCGGAAGTTCATTATGATGCCAGTTCTCATCCAAGGCCCTAAGCAACCCGGCAAAGGTATTGATGTGTACCTAAGGCCATTAGTTGAAGAACTTTTACAGCTGTGGAATTGAAACGGTGTATGTCCGGGGGATGAGCACAAACAGGAGGAATTTAACCTGCACGTGTTGCTGTTTGTAACCATCAACGATTGGCCCGCTCTCAATAAACTTAAAGGACAGACAAACAAGGGATACCACGCATGCACACACTGTTTAGCCGACACCAAAAGTATATACCTGGGAAGCTGCAGGAAGAATGTGTACCTGGGCCATCGTTGATTTCTTCCGACCAACCATCAATGTCGAAAGAAAGGCAAGCATTTCAAAGGCGAGGCAGGTCACCGGAAGAAGCCCGCCATGCGTACCGGTGATCAAGTACTTGCTATGGTCAATGATTTACACGTAATCTTTGGAAAGGGTCCCAGCGGACTAGCTGTTCCGAGTGACGCTGGGGGACACACACCCATGTGGAAGAATAAATCTATATTTTGGGACCTACCCTACTGGAAAGACCTAGAGGTCCGCTCTTCGATCGACGTGATGCACGTGATGAAGAACCTTTGCGTGAACCTGCTAGGCTTCTTGGGCGTGTATGGGAAGACAAAAGATACAGCTGAGGCACGGGAGGACCTGCAACGTTTGCACGAAAAGACGGCATGCCTCCAAAGCAGTATGAAGGTCCTGCCAGCTATGCTATTACCAAAGAAGAGAAGGAAATCTTCTTTGAATGCCTGCTTAGTATGAAGGTCCCGAATGGCTTCTCGTCGAATATAAAGGGAATAATAAATATGGCAGAGAAAAAGTTTCAGAACCTAAAGTCTCATGACTGCCACGTGATTATGACGCAACTGCTTCCGGTTGCATTGAGGGGGCTTCTACCGGAAAACGTCCGATTAGCCATTGTGAAGCTATGTGCATTCCTCAATGCAATCTCTCAGAAGGTGATCGATCCAGAAATCATACCAAGGCTAAGGAGTGATGTGGTGCAATGTCTGGTCAGTTTCGAGCTGGTGTTCCCACCATCCTTTTTCAATATCATGACGCACGTCCTAGTTCATCTAGTTGACGAGATTGTCATTCTGGGCCCCGTATTTCTACACAATATGTACCCCTTTGAGAGGTTCATGGGAGTCCTAAAGAAATATGTCTGTAACCGCGCTAGGCCAGAAGGAAGCATCTCCATGGGCCATCAAACAAAGGATGTCATTGGGTTTTGTGTTGACTTCATTCCTGACCTTAAGAAGATAGGTCTCCCTAAATCGCGGTATGAGGGGAGACTGACTGGAAAAGGCACGCTTGGAGGGGAGACAATAATATGCAGGGACGGATATTCTTGGTCTCAAGCACACTGCACAGTTCTACAGAACTCTACCTTGGTGACCCCTTATGTCGATGAACACAAGAACAGTCTGCGCTCCGAACACCCGGAGCAGTGCGATGACTGGATTACATGTGAACACATCAGGACTTTCAGCAGTTGGTTGGAAACATGTCTCAGAGATGAAAACACTGTTTGTGATGAGTTGTACTCGTTGTCCAGGGGACCATCTTCGACTGTTACGATTTGGAAAGGATACGAGATAAATGGGAATACATTTTACACGATCGCCCAAGATCAAAAGAGCACCAACCAAAACAGCGGTGTTCGCTTTGATGCAACCACCGTGAGGGGAAAGGACACATATTATGGTTACATAGTGGACATATGGGAACTTGACTACTGAGTAGATTTTAAGGTCCCTTTGTTTAAATGCAAATGGGTCAATCTGTCAGGAGGCAGGGTACAGGTAGACCCACAGTATAGAATGACAACAGTGAATCTGAACAATCTTGGGTACACTGACGAACCGTTCGTCCTGGCCAATGATGTGGCATAGGTTATCTATGTGAAGGACATGTCTACCAAACCGAGAAAAAGAAAAAATAAGGAAGCGAATACATCATACGATGAGCCAAAACGCCACATAGTTCTTTCAGGAAAAAGGGACATCGTGGGAGTGGAGGGCAAGACAGACATGTCCGAAGATTATGAAAAGTTTCATGAAATTCCTCCCTTCAAAGTCAAGGCTGACCCAAGCATCCTGATAAATGATGAAGATTATCCATGGTTACGGCGCAATAAGGAAAGGACACAAGTGAGGAAAAAGTGAAGACTTTGTCCACAACTATTATGATGATACCATGCCAACTTTCAACCTTTTCGTAGTTCATTTGAAATGTCTGTTGTAACAGACAAGTCTCCGTATGAAATCCTGATACTTCAAAAAAGATTGTCCGTTTTGTACATGAAGTGCATCCAGTTTTTGTCGTAACCCACTCAACTTTCTTGCACATGCTATGTGGATGAAATGATGATACCATGCCAACTTCCAACCTTTTCAGAGTTCATTTGAAATGCTTTTCAATTTCAGGGTCTTATAGCTCAAAATAATCAGTAAATGCATGAAAAATAACCCTCTCAACTTTTTAGCACATGCTATGTGGGTGAAAGGGTTGAAAATTGATGATGTAAGTAGAAACCAAATAAAATAAAATAAACTCTAATAAAATATATAAGTAGAAACATAGTAAACTTTTATAAATAAGTAGAAAGAATTATCAAAGTATTTTCTGTGAAAAACATTAAAAGCAAAAAGAATTTTCATAAAATAAGTACAAACAACAAAAAGAAAATAAAATAAATAAGTATAAACAAAATAAACTTTTATAAATAAGTAGAATAAAATAAAATAAAATAAAATAAATAAGTAGAAACAAAATAAAAGAAAATAAAATAAACTTTTATAAAATAAATATGTAGAAACAAAATAAAATAAAATAAAATCAACTTTTATAAAATAAATATATAGAAACAAAATAAAACAGAATAAAATAAACTATTACAAATAAAAAAATAAAGCAACAAAGAAAACAAAAAAATGAAAAATAAAATAAAAAATGCCACCTACTAGGCCACCACGGCCTGAATACGACTAGAAACCCACCTAGTTGGGCCAGGATTCAGGCCCGCAGAAGGCCCAGCAGGCCCACAGGCAGATACAGTGTATTTAGGCCCGAAAGCCTGCATTTGAGAGGAGCTCGAGAGGGCAGCGAGAGTGGGGCTTATAAACCACTTTCGAGCTCCCTCAGCTAGCGAGGTGGGACTAAACTTTCGTGCCGCGACGCGGGCAGCACAGGGCCTTTGGTCCCAGTTGGTGGCACCAACCGGGACTAAAGGGGTGCATTGGTACCGGTTCATGGCACCAACCGGTACCAATGCCCCCCCTTTAGTCCCGGTTGGTGCCTCCATCTGGGACCAAAGACCTCTACTTCCCGCCCTTTGGGCTGCTGAAAAGAGGCCTTTGGTCCCGATTGGAGGCACCAACTGGGACTAAAGGGGGCATTGGTCCAGGTTGGTGCCACGAACCGGGACCAATGCTCTGCCTATATAAGCAGCATTCATGAAAATTTGGTTCAGTTCGTTCTTCTCCGCCGCCAGGCTGCCCGTTCGTCTCCGCCTCGCCGTCGCCCCACGTCGTCCCGCGCCGCCCCGACGCCGTCGCCGCACCCCGCCCCGCGCCCCGTGCCCCGTGCGCCGCCGGCCCCTGCCCGTCCCGCCCCGCCCCACCCCGCGCCGCACCTCACCTCGACCGCCAGCCCCTGCCCCTCACGCACCGTCGCCGTTGCTGTCGCCGTCGCCGTGAGCAAATTTTTTGCTAATTTAGTTTGATGTTAGTAGTAGCTAATTTAGATGTGTAGTATAATTTAGATGTGTAGTTAATTGAGTTAGATTTTGTTAGATTTTTTTGTTAGATTTTTTTGTAGTTCATAGATTTTTTTGTTAGATGTGTAGTAATTTAGATGTGTAGTTCATAGATTTTTCTGTTAGATTTTTTTCATATTGTGTAATTAATTTGTTCATATTGTGTTAGATTTTTTTCTGTTAATAGATTTTTTTGGTGATATTATTGTTGAATATGCATGTTTGTATGTTCATATATATGCAAAGATCGAATATGTCAATTTTTTATGATTTTTTTCTGTTCATAGAATTTTTATGATTTTTTTCTGTTGTAATTTTGTTCATAGAATTTTAATGATTTGTCTGTTCATAGTATTTTATTTGTCAATTTATGTATATGTTCATATTGTGTATGTATAGGAAAATTGTGCATGATCAAAGTCATTTATGAATATGTTCATATTTAGAATAGAGGAAAAAGGAAAAAAATAAGAAGAGAAAGTGTTTAATATAATTAGTTATAAAAATAATAGAACTATAGTTAAACTAGTTTATTTTTAGTAAGTACTACTTTATTTTATTTATAGTAAGTGCTTCATATATAGTTAACTAGCTAGTTGATTTAATAAACTACTTTATTTTACTATATATAGAAGTAGTTTGTTTTTAGTAAGTACTACTTTATTTATTTATAGTAAGTGCTTAGTACTTGAACTAGTTGATTTAATTAATAAAACTACTTTATTTAACTATATATAGAAGTAGTTCCCGCATCGACGACGATGATGCCTATCCCGCATCCTCGTCGTCGTCGACTCGGCGGTGGAGGCCTGCTTGATCAGGGCCATGTTCAGGACTAGGCTCCGTCGGGCTGTTATTGGGAGGTGCTACCTTCCGGGGGACGTAGGTTGGTGATGAGGCAGCCCGTTGTTGAAGTTTGGTGGCGGTCGCGTGGGGACACCGCGGAGGTGGTACATCACCGTGTCAACGAGGAGGACGAGCACGTCCGTCGCTACAGGTTGCATTGGAGGGCAGGTTCGACAATACCTAGCAGGTTCTTCAGGGATCTCACTGGAGCTATGATCCTGTGATGGTTCCTTATCTTTGGGTGTCCACCGCCCGCGACGATACCCGTCGGGCGCTAAGGTTCTAGCTGTATTAGCGATGCTATATGTATGATTGTATTCGAGGAGTATTAGTGATAATATTCGACGATGTACGGACACAAGAGATGATGTATTTTTGGTTATAATTGAATGCATGCTAATTTAAATACTACTTTATTTTACGATTTGGTTTTGCTTATTGAATGCTCATATTGGAAAAGTACTCCTACTTTGAATGCTAAAATTGAAGAGCACTCTATGCAGAAATCTAGGAGCCCCCTCCATCATCCACGCCGTCGTGGGGGTAGCTTCTCCTTCATTCCCGTGTGCTAGATAATTTGGTGTAATAATGCACTCAGGAATGAAAGGAGGAGCTACCATCACCGATAGTCAACCCGTGATTAATAATAATGATCTAATTTAGGTTTTTTAGTACATATATTTAATTGTACAAGTTTAATATTTGAATTATGAACATATGCCGGAAATGTCGTACTCGGATGATGAAAACCACCCGGAGGAGTGCGACTGGTGCCACGACGACCGAGGTATGTGCGACAAGTTCCTTGAGTTGGACGAAGATTGGCACTTCGGCATTAAACTCGAGGAGACCTTCGATGTTCATACGGTACGCAACGACGACAATAGTTTTTTTCGTAATTAAGCACGACTTCAACTATTTTAACATGTATTTTTCATTTTTTCCAATTCGACTAGCTTATCCCATGCTATGCAAGACGCTATGTCTTGGAGAGGATGGGTTTTGAAGACTATGAAAGTATGGAAGCCAAAACAATTCACCTAAGGACCCATCATGGTGTGGATTTTGAAGTAAAGTTGTACAATGCTGAGAGTATAACCCATTTTGGTTGCAAAAATTGGGAAGCACTTTGCAAGATGTATGGTTTTGATGAGGGTATGCTTGTCACCATGGATGTTGGTGATCCTACAATCGAGCAAGACAATATGGACATTTGGGTCCCTGTGGATACACCTCCAATTCTTCCCTCATGTGAGCTTAACATAGTTATTAAGTAATTTATATTGTTTATTTCAAAATAGTTGACAGCTTATTTCCATTCTTTAAAGAATGTGCGGAAGATGGTAGACAAAACCCACTACACCGATGGCTCCGAATTAACTTATAAGGAGAAAAATCATATGATCGCATTTTATACTGATCTTGAGAATTACAATGTCTACAGTCGAACTCCTCAACATTATGGTCAATACGTGCCACTAGTGCACGTGTTGAACTACGGTAACTACCATGGAGATACCCTGGTAAGATTTTTACTATTACGACATCCGTGCATCTTTTTGCATACTTCTAAAACTAGTACATCATTGCTAACTACGAAGTTATTACTATGTTTTTCAACAGATAATCCTGAATGATTGTGTGCCTCATCTGATGTATACGCACAGTCGCCTTGATGTTTTGAACATACAACCAGGTCGTCCTACGAATCTCAACTGTCCATACCGGATTTCTAAAATAAGTGGAGACATGATAATCAAAGAATGGAAAAAAATGTATGGACAGTCGTAAGGAGCTTCATGGAAGCAAAAGGAAGCGACGCGCAAGAATTGGAGACATGATGATCTCCATTCTTCATAATGGAGAGTCGGGGTCTATATTGTTTTATGCTATTTTATCTTAAGTGTGTTTAGGTCTACCTGATACTGATGATGTGCTAAGAACAATTATATAGGGTTGGGTTCGATGACTATGAGTATGATGATCGTATGACTTGTTATTAATAACGAGTAGAAGTTGTATGATGATGCATGATTAGGAGGACTTGTTATTATATATGATGATGTATGATGCGAGCATGAAGAGTTATTATATATCAGCGGGTGAAATGAACATAGCAGTAACGTTGGTAAACCAAGCACGAAGATAAGAGAGGACACTTCTCTCTATTAGCTAGCTAATAACAACCTAAATTGACCCCCAAAATCCCTAAACCAGCCACTTTCAAAAAAACCTCAGCTGCAGCCAGCTTCTGACGCGTGGATGCCTTTTGGTCCCGGTTTATGTCACCAACCAGGACCAAAGGCCCCGCTGCCTGGGCTACCCGCAGCGGCCACGTGGATGCCCATCTGTCCCGGTTCGTGTAAGAACCGGGACTAAAGGGGGGAGGCATTAGTAACGACCTATTGTAATCATTCCATTGATTAGAACTCCAAGGCATGATGTATGCCTTTTACTCATCTAAGATAAACCCACTGTGTCATCATCATCGCTATTGAGATCCCTTGAGGCATCAACCTTCCCTCAGTTGTCTTTACACGACTTCTCGTAGATCATAACGTCGGCGGCGGTGTATTAATCATCAAAAGATAGGAGCGATGAACCATTGCTATGCTTGTGAGAGGAGGCCGGTGCAAGGGGCGGAAACATTGTTTTTGTGGAGTTACTTTTTGCCCTATATAATAAAGATTTAGTAGATGCCTACTTTCAGAAAAGATGTGATTAACTTTAAACAAAGGACCTTCTTATCAGGCGAACGTTCGCTGGGAGGGTGGCTACTGTGAATGTCTTCTACGGCAATTTTAGTTGTAGAGGTGAAAATTTCTCATGGCAATTCTTTTCTAGAGGAGTCGATCTTTTTAGAAAACTGCCATTATTTAATCTCAATCAAATCAAATCAAACGGGCGCGGGGGAGTTCGCTAGGAGTTCCTTCTCAGTGAACGCTCGTCAATTAGCATTATAGGAAGCTCCCGAAAAGGGGAGGACTTTGAAATTAAGGTGGACACAAATTTGGAGTTCTTTTCGAATTGTGCCTAATTCCACACCAATAATAAGCTGCTAAAAATAAGCGGAAAAAAAGGTGCCATCATCGTTTTCCTCTCCGCCGGCCTTCCTTCCGGAGCCCTCGCCGTACTCTCCTCAGTCCCACCGCGGCTCGACTTGCCGCTGCCGCAGAGACCACCCCAACGCCTCCTCCTCTTCCGCGGCGACCACCCCAACGCCTCCGCCTTTCACGGGCGGCCGTCCCCCGTTCCCGTTCGACCTTCCGGCTCCGCAATTCCGGCCACCGGTTGGTTTCTGAGGTATGAGCACGCTCCCATCCATCCATGATTACTTAAACTCCATTGCTGCCCTGGAGATATTCTGGGTGCACAACATCTGGATCTGCCCATGTTCCTCCCCACCAAAGGAAACTGTTTTTTTTTCCTTTCATTCTTTTTTTGGTGGTGGTGGGGGCTTGATTTCTTATGAATATTTGTTAGAGAAAATTTATTTTAACTGGGTTACTCCTTGCACTTCATTGCAGTTCAGAATGGGGAACTTCGTGCCTGGAATTGTAAGTAGAGTGGATCATTGTCATCCAAGGATATCAAGCCATCAAATTGAGCCATTGACCATTCTGGCTTTCAGAGCTATATCAGAGCACATAAGACGATGTAAAGTGTTTGATCGAAAGCTGATAGCAAACGGCCGGTTTCAACTGCTGAGCATTCTGCTTTGTGGAGTAATCCATGCCAAGGGAATAACATGGGAAGATCGATGTAAACTGTGCTGCATTCTCATCTGTGGAGTTATATCTGACTACATCCATCATGGACCAATTGATGCAAAGGAATCAGCGATTGATCTGCTTGGAGACCTTCCAGAGGTACTACGCTAAAATCTCGTGCTCCAGCCCGTCTGTTGGTTGCAGATTACTAATTTCTACCTGTGCGCAACTACGATATATCTTTTTATTCTGCAGGACGTGCTATGCACAATTTTTTCAAAGTTGCCTCTGGAAGAGGCTGTAAGAACCAGTGCCGTATCAAGGAAATGGAGATACTTGTGGATGCTTTGCTCTAAATTGAGTTTCGATGGAAATACAGTATGTGGAAAAAACAATTATGAGAAAAGAATGTATACTCTAATGTTCACTCGCATTGTTGATAGGGTCCTGGAACAGTATCGTGGCAAGTTAGTGGAAGAGCTTGCAATCAAAATTGAGTTGAACTGGATGTTGGTTGAACATCTTGATAATTGGGTTCGTTTTGCTGTATCATCGCGCACAAAGGCACTAGTTTTTGATTTAGCACGAGAACAGCGTCAACCTCCAGGTTGTCATGATCGATACAAATTTCCATTTGAGCTTTTAGACGAGGACAGTATATGCCGTCTACAGAAACTTCATCTTAGCTTTGTAGATTTCCAGCCACCGATGCATTTCAGTGGTTTCCCTAACCTAAGGAAGCTTGATCTGAGCATAGTGAGTGTCAATGGGAAGGATATTCAACATATGTTGTCAAACTGCTGTAACCTAGAGTGGCTGAGTATTGTTAGATGCCATCTCAATGGTGAACTAGAGGTTAACGGCCCACTGCCCCACCTGCTATACTTGAAAATTGCTTCCTGCAGATTAACAAATATAGCATTCCATGCCGTGAACCTTGCGACTTTCGAATACAGAGGACTGGCGGTGCCTATTGACCTCAGTAAATCATCGGAACTGAAATGTGCAAACATATGGTATTATGGAGACACGCTCGAGCACACTATTACTGTTCTTGCTAATGTGCTTATAAATGTGCAACATCTGACCCTCGATACGGCCTGTGAACCTCCAAAGGTTCGCTCTTATACCATCCTTTAAGTCATGAATTATCACATGACTGATCATGACCTTTGGTTATCTATCTTTCAGATTCCCTGTTTGATGCATTACCGATGCAAGTTTTCTCAGATGACGTATTTACAATTGAGGTTGGTTTATATGGAAGAATTCAATATATTATCTTTGGTCTCTTTTGTGAGGTCTGCTCCTTTCATCAAGAAGTTAGAGCTGGACGTAAGTACTCATATTGCATTACTGCTTCTTTCAACGCATTGGATGTCTCGTTTTTGGACCATGCCAACTATCATGCTGTCAACTTGGCGGCACGTTCGAGTATAATATGTGATGAGAAGTGCTGTGCTGGACAGTTTCTTTTATTGCATATATGCTGTCCTGGAATTGATGGATGGATATAGACTGCTAAACTTACTTGTTGTTTGTTTTAGCACTCTCTTTGTTTGGAAGCTACTAGTTTTTTTATTCAATATGAATCTTTCAAGAAATAAGATGACAATTTGACTTTCGGTAATAGTCACAATCCTTCGCATCATACTTCATTGTTGGTTCAAACTATTTTTTTTTTACCATGGTTTTTGGTTTAAACTTGCAGTTCCGTTTCCCCAGTTACGTGCATTCGGTACAAGAATCCGATGAACCTATCAGGAAGCTACCGGAGCGTCTGTTCAACAACTTAAAGAGTTTGTACATTACAGGATTTAAAGCATGCATCGGTCAAGTTGAGTTCCTTTCGCACATGGTGGAAAATTCCCCTGCACTGGAGATTTTAAGTATAGACCATTCAGACAAATATCCCCTAGAAGGCCATGAACAGGACACGAAAATGGTTGTTGACGCGGTCCATAGAATTGCTAGAAGGTATCTTGAAGGGAAGATTTCATCCAAGTGCACCCTAATATTACTGTAAGGGATTGGTTGGTATAGAGATGTACATTGTATCTCTAGCTGGGGATGGAAAATCCTATTGGCGGCATCTTTAAACATTGACTGCTTGCTTCTGTATAATTCTTTTATTTTTATTCCTCTTGGTTTACCGGCTGTTGTTCCTCTGGTTACCGGTTGGGATCTCCTCTGCTAGCTCCTGCTGGCCTGTGCACCGGGCGCCAGCAGCTGCCTCCGCTGGTCGAGCTCGCTGCTTACCTACTCAGGCAAGCACGCAGCTGCAGAGCTGAGCTGCTGCTCCTGGACTTAAGGTAATTTTTAATTTACCTCATCATTTTTCCTATTGTATCCATTGAATTAAATCTTAAACTGATACATTTGTATGATTTTCATGTCACAGAAATACAAGATGAAGCGGTATTATTCATCAATGATTAACTTTTTTCCTTAATATTTATGCCTTTCCTTATGAAATTATATTCTTGAACTCTTGAAGGTGTTGGTTCTCCTACTGTCATTTCCAAGTGAATCATGCTGTTGATTGTAGGTGAATCCTTTGATGACAGTGCTATTTTTTGTTGTTGTCTGAATACTGCACCTGATTCGTATACTAGGTGCCTCTCTGTCATCTACTTTGGAGTTTTGACCCTCAGGGTGGCTCTCTGTTTTAGGTTATTTAGTATAATATAAACTGTCAACAACGTTGTATGCATACTGAAGAAAGCATTGAAAGTGGCAAAGTGGGTTGTAAGACATGGAACATGCTGAAGGTCAGGAAAATTAAGATGTAACGCTGTTATCGAATTATGTCAGGTGTTTGCTATTTTAATAACATGTACACTGATTATACTGTACACTAAGCAGCTTAACATTTCTCAGTCTCCTGTTATCAGGACTTGCATGGAAAAGAAGGCGGCTGAGAGGTACAGTAAGTTGATCACCGAAGTTCTGAAGGATTCCGTGCAGCAGTCGCAGGTTGTCGAATGAGGTTGAGCGGGGTGTTTGAGGAGCCTTCCATTAACTTGACAGTCGATATTTGATAGCTCGCTGCTCACCGTGAAATAGATGACGACTTATATTATGTTCCACTTGATCGGATGTGCGTTGTTCTGTGTATGATCTACCTGAATGCAAAAGTGCTTTTAATGGACATCAAGGTATCCAATTTCCAGCATATGAAAGAATACCCTGTTTCTTTTGATGGAGGCTAAGTACTGAAAACGGAATCGGCAGGGCATGATTCAGGACTGCTGTATACCTAGAGTGGTTTTGTACTTGTTTTCGACACGAAGATATAATACCGTTTCGAGAAACGCAAAACAACAATCATAAGGACAGCGCTTTTGACACAAAGATCTCATACGGTTCCGAGAAACAAAATGACGCATAACAAAGACCCGTGATCACAACGACAGATTTTGAAACTAAAAGCAACAACCAATTTGGTCCAGTTCAGTCGGATCGAAAGTAAGCAACAGACCAATTTGATTCAGTTGAGTTTATGCATGCAGCAACATGATTCGACACCAAGCCGCAACACACCAGCTTTGGTTCAGTTTCTGCATGCAGCAATATGAAACTGAGTCTGAAACTAAGCAACACACCAGCTTTGGTTCAGTTTCTGCAGCTGAAACTGCAACCAGGCAGGCAACAGAGCAAAACAAGTTTCTACAGCAGCTCAATATGAAATTGCAACTAAGCAACAACAAGTCATCTTGGTTCAGGTTCTGCAGCAGCTCAATATGAAATTGCAACTAAGCATGCGAGAATCGACACCGCTATTGCCTGCCGGCGCCGGTGAGGATGAGGTTGAGGACGGGACCTCGTCGCAGGGCAGCAGGTGTCGCACCTCGTGAGCTGAGGTACTCATCAATGTCGATGGCGTCCTGGCGCTGGAGGTGGGCCGGCACGTCCACCATGATGCTGCCGCCCTTGTCCCAGAGGTGTACAGCCTGTAGGGCCTCCCGGATAGTCGACACGATGACGGTCGCCGTTTTCTCCTCCTCGTTGGGCTTGCGGGCTGCAATCGGGTCCTCGTCGGCGTTCTGCAGGGCATCACCGGGGTCCTGTAGGCGTTCTGCAGGGCATCACCGGGGTCCTCGTCGGCCTTCTGCAGGGCATCACCGGGGTCCTCGTAGGCGTTCTGCAGGGCATCACCGGGGTCCTCGTCGGCCTTCTGCAGGGCATC
>NC_041389.1:718751461-718761712 GCF_002162155.2 Triticum dicoccoides | reverse complement strand
AGGGCATCACCGGGGTCCTCGTCGGCGTTCTGCGGGGCATCACCGGGGTCCTCGTCGGCGTTCTGCGGGGCATCACCGGGGTCCTCGTCGGCGTTCTGCGGGGCATCAGCGGCGGCGCGCGGACGCGGGAGGAGCGGGAGGAGAAGGCGCACGAGATCGCCGAGGCCCGCCGGCGGCTGGGAGAGGCGGCGGCGGCGGCGCTGAAGCAGGCGGAGCGCGCCGCGGAGGAAGAGCAGCAGAGAGCGCTGCGCCATGGCTGTGGCCGGAGTTGCGTTGGCCGTTGGTTGGTTGGCGAGCGGTTACGGAATTGATTTGGGGATTTTGAGGGGGATTAGCAAAGAGCCCGTTGGTACCGAGGTTTTGTCCTCAGCAGGGAGCTTTGAGATTCGCGCGGCCTGATTCGGCTCGACCTGCTCTTTCCTACCAGGCGGCCAGTTGATTTGATACAGAATTAAGCCGCCTTTAGAGCCCTCGGATCGGTCGCATCTAGTTCGTAGGATCGACATGCCAGTTAAGCCACGCACGTCCGGTCGCCCGCAATGCAATGGAGAACGCGTTGCAACGCGGCACCACCGCAGACCACGTCTCAGCCGTCCGGTTTAAGTCCACCCCCGCAAAGCCACCGCTGCAACACCCGGCAACACCAGCCTCCTCCTCCTCGAATCCTCGCAGCACGACCCCTGTTCAGCCAAATGGCGTACCATATCGTCAGACATATACTTGCCTCCGCCTTGCCTCGAAGCTCCTCTGGCTCTGTTGCATCCTGGTGGACGGGACCAACTTCGACAAGCACCATAGATCCCAGACAACAAGCCCCTGCTGCGAGCTTGTACCGTGATCTGTTGGTGGTCTTTCTAGAAGCACCCCCTGCCACTTCCACTGCAAATTGGGTAAGATCCTGATAGCCCACACGTGTAGGGATCTGTTGTAGTCCTTTTGATAAAGATAAGAGTGTTGAACTTAACAAGGAGCTAAAGATAGAATTAATATTCCCTCAAGTTCTATCGATCATTGATACAACTCTACACACACTTAAGTGAGGAAAAACCCAACCAGAACCAAAGTGATTGAGCATCACTGAAGAGTTTGATCTGTGTGATCCGACGCCTATTACCTTTGTAGACTGTCATTATTCCATACAGTTAGGCGTCATGTTTTGAGCACCCAAGAGTAATTGTGGCGTGCCGGTGATCAAGTCTGTGAAGATTTTGGAAATCTATCTTAAAGACTTATCACGAGTGAATGGGCAAAGTTTGTTGTGACCTTAACTCAAGAGGAATATGGTGAAGACTTAGTGTCTTCGAAGTTTAATCTCAGCCGCCTCAATTAGACGTACAGTTGATACAACAACTGGAACTGGTCTACCAAATCATCATGTCATCACCGAGCCTACCTGGTTGTAAATTCCTCAACCATGTACTTTCTATTATTCTGCTGCTAAACAATATGTGATCTACATTCTGAAGAATTTAAACTGGAGACTTTCATTAGAGTTTGACAAATTTCTAAAAATCTCCCATTCATCAGGCATATTTCCGCATGGATAACTTTCCTTCGTGAACTCCAAACTGCCCCACAGCTTGACCACCATCCACGTGAACTCTTCCGGCGACAAAGACTCATGCATACTAAACAACCAGTTCTTTGTTTTTTTTCATGTTTTCTAAACATATGCTCAACCATGAGTTCTGAAGAAAGTGCCCATATACTCCTGGCCATTTACAGCTCAACAATGCATGCCTCCATGTGTCCTCCATGTCGCAAAATGAGCAGATGGTCGTTGTCGCCATGTGTGCTATGGTGAAGAAGCTCTCTCGTCAGCAAGGAGTGTTGAGCCAGACACCGCAGGAACACCTTAATTTTGGCTGGGATCATGGTATTCCAAAGGGACAACCACCCGCTGGGCTGTGTCGCACTATGTAATGATCTTTCCCGTACTTTGAGCCAATTCTCATCGCTTATCTTTATCTTAACTGTCATATTATATGCCATACTCATCGAAATAAGCCCTTTCGGTCCGCACTCCAAGCCCAAAAATAGTTTACATAATGTGTGCACAAGGGGATTTGTAAGATTGCTTCATCATCAAGGGGAAGAAAAACTGACTGGACCAACTCCTATCGCCACGAAGCTGAGGTGCGTCGATGAGTTCCGATACAAGTTATGGCGAGTGTTAAATCAAAGAAGATAACAACCTCATTATGTTGTCCCTGCGAATGTAGTTTTGTGGCCCAATGTTTGTCGGTGCTCTGTGTCCAATCCTTGTAATCCTTGGGCCAAAATGTCTCTCCCATCTGAAATTAATCTCTAGATTTGAAAGGGATGTGAGCCCAATTCTCCCTCAAATAGTGATGCTTTTGGGAAATATGCTGCTTTTAGGATTCTAGCACTAAGAAAAAAAGTTTCTTGCCACATTCGACATGCTTGGCGAGAGAGAAAGTGCCAAATTAAAAATCTACATACCACGAAAACCAAGGCCTCTTTTTTTGGAAGCGTCATAACGTCCCATAACACCCAGCAAGGCCGTTGTGCTACTCGGGCAATCCTATGTATCGCTTGTGGCCATATGGAGAATAGCATCACTTCAAGTGACGGTATAGTGGGCCGGCCCTACAGTGTTAGGTTCATTTTTTTCTTATTTTTTTTACCTTTGTTTACATTTCAAAAAATGTTATAAATTTCAAGAAATAATTTACTGAAAACATCCATCACACATTTAAAAATGTTATCACAATGTATTAAAATGTTTGTGCAACTTTTAAAAATGTCCCATCATACCACACACCTTGCAGAAAGGGATCTTCTCATACTTTACCACCAGCATGCGTGTACCTTCACCCATCACAGTGAGAGGTGTGAAACGGGTCAAAGGTTTTGTTATTAGAACCCTTGCCCTGACTCTCACATAGTCACCCTCATAGTACAATTTTGGTTGGAGCTAGACCTCCCTCACCTTCCCAATCCTGCGCGCTAACTGGTCCACCACCGATTCTTGACGGTACACTACCGTCACCTTGTGAATTTGAGCCCAAAATACAGTCCGTCCAACACAATTTCACCCGGATCTGTTTTCCCGTCATAATCCTCTATCACCACTGCCAAACCTCTAAACAGCCATGGCCCTCCATGGACCACTCTTTTCCAATCTCCAAGGCAAAACATCTGGAAGATGAACAAAATTTCCCCAGCCTCTCGGAATTTCGGGGTCTGCGCAAGGCCCCATATGAATTTCATATTTGCAAAGAACAACGTCGAACTAAAGGGTCGATCAGTGTTAACCCTAGCTATTGCCATCCACTTCGTCCCCGCCTCAAAGGATCTTGCCTCATCCTCCCCGATGACCACTTCATCGAGTTCTTCGTCCATCAGCTCCATGTTCTTGAGCATCTCTTCCAGGTCGACCTCCTCCCTTGACCCCGCTGTAGTGCTTGATGCCGCCATGGGAGACAGGACCGTACCCTTCAACTCCGCCCCAAGAACTCCTTCCTCGTTCTCCCTCGACGCCCGCACGCGAGCACCGATTCGGTATATAGTGTAGAGATTGGATCTCACACGCGTCTAGACGAGTCGACGGCGGAGCACTCTAAACCCTAATCGAGAGGGTAGAATAACATCTAGTGGTCTTCAGGAATTAGTGGAACCGAGCTTTGGTGGACCGATCGATCGGTTCGGTACTCGGTTATGTACCGAAGAGACCGAAGTGGGCTCTGGCCTGGCACATTTTTTTTGAGGCAAAACACGGGCTTTATTAAACCGTAACAACAATGTTTACAGGTACATTCAGAGGATCATAAGGGAGATCCAGCCAAACATGACGACCAAAACCTAAAGAGGAAGCGTGTGTTGCTAAATTGTGGGCTTCAAAATTGAAGTCTCTCCGTTTGTGAGTGATAAGACATCTGGTAAAATGGCCCATCCTTCCTTGTATCTCCCGCACAATTGCACCGTTAGCAGCACTCAAACCTCGATCAATGTCAGTCACTAACGTTTGGCAATCTGATGCAATAGTAATGCTTGCAAGGTTCAGGTCAGCAGGGAGGGCTAAGCCCTCCCTACAAGCCAATGCTTCAATGACGGTTGGATCATTAATGTTCCCCAAAACGAGGGCTGAAGCTCCAACGTATCTGCCTGATGCATCTCGGCAGAAAGCCACTGCTGCTGCTGTTTCGCCCCCACGGGAGAAAGCTCCGTCGATGTTTATCTTTGAGTAACCCGGTTGCGGCGCCAGCCATCTCTTGCTTGCATCAGGTTTACGATTCAACATCAATTTGTGGCTCCTGGGGTTATCCAGCATGTTCAGCTCAGCTATATAAGAATTGACAAAACGGTGGATACGTTCCGGGCTTTGGAAGATATCATCATGGATGGCCTTCCGACGAGCAGACCAAATTGCACATAGTGTGATGATCATCCTGGTGAACTCCAAATGAGGTACTGTATCGTGCATGAAGAATAGCCAGTTCTTCGCATTTGGTTCTGTGTATCCAATCATATGCTCTATAGTGTTCTCATCCGACAGTGCCCAGGTACACCGAGACATTGTACATCCGACTTCAGCAAAAGGATGAAATTGAGCGGCAAGTCGTGGAGATGGTCGCCGCAGGTATAGTTCAGCCCAGTAAGAGTCCAGTCTTGGTTCTTGCTGACTTCAGCCATCCATTGGCAACAGAAACTGATGCATCAGATACTGGTATTGTTGCTATTCTATCTCACACAATCATCCTATTGCTTATCTTAGCAGAGCCCTGGGAACAGCCAATCAGAAACTTTCGATGTATGATTTTTTAGCTGTGATTATGGATGTTCATAAGTGGAAGCAGTATTTACAGCGGGGACCTTTTGCTATCATCACTGATCACCTCTGTCACCTACAAGATCAAGATCTAATATCAGAGTTGCAGCACAAGGCTATGGCAAAGATGGTAGGACTGCAGTTTCAATTCAAATATCGCAAAGGTTCAAAGAACTCTGCTGTAGAAGCTCTGTCTATTAGGGTGATTAATTGTGACGAGCCAGGGAGGCATGCGGTGTGTGTGTGTGAGAGAGAGAGAGACTATCCCTTTGAACTTTCATGTATATACCCAACAGATAGATTACTCTGAAATGAACGGTAACATATGTATCTCACCTTACGAGCATCTACAACGGTAATCATCTAATTTGGACCACTAAACGCCCGCGGACGCGTCCCTTTGAGCCCACATTTGTCTGTTTTCACATCCGCGCATCTCAAATTGACCTCCTCATATTCAGGCATTTCGTCAAGCAGGTTGTGTGCGACACAACTAGAGCACGCGACAACAACAAACATGCCGATGGCCGGCTCTCCAGCTTGCAACCAGCAGTGGCAGTGGTGGTGGCAAGCTCCGGTGACGAGCTCCGCACGCTGGAACGCTAGGCACCCACGCACATGCGGCGACGGCGCGGACAACACGCATGGCTGCACATATGGACGCGCGGCTGCACGCACACATGCCACGGACGTGAGCAGCCTTGGCCAGCTCGTGGTCAGCTTGCTCAGGTGACGCCGCGGGCGTGGTCACCTGCCTCGGAGCGGCCGTGGGCGTGCGAACGGCCTTGGTCACGGACGCGAGCAGCCTCTGTCACCTCGTGCAGGCGGCACGCGAGCTCTGGCCGCCGGGCACGACCACCGGTCGCGGGCTGCCAAGCTCTGTCCTGGGAGCGGCTGCGGGTACGGCAAGGCGAGCACCGGCCATTGGCGCGAGGAGAAAGATCAAAGAAAAAGTGTGGATGACATGTTGGCCTGTGCGCTAGCTACAATAGTGTCCGGGCATGACCGCGCAGTCTCATATTGTGGTCACAAGGTACATCGATAAATCCGGACGTTTAAGGTTAAAATAAAGAGTCTGATTGGGTCAATCTTTTTACCAAGCACTAACCAAACAGACGTTTCGAACATTTTTTTATATACACATGCATACACTCACCCCTATGAACGCATACACGCACACCCTACCCCTATGAGCACCTTCGAAAGACTGAATGTACATCGCCGGAAATCCCGAAATAAATCCAAAAATAAATGCAAGCATCAAGATTTGAACCCTGGTAGGCTGGGATACCATAATTCCTCTAACCATCCAACCATAAGTTGGTTCGCTTGACGTTTCAAACATTGAAAAGGGAAATAGGAAGGAAATAGAGGATCGGGTGTAGATGCTCTAATTCCTCAATTTATCCTTTCATATTCGTGAGATCCCTTCCCCGCCCAGGTTGTCATCTAGGAGTACATCACTGCATGCGTGTATTCACCGATGAAAATGTTTACTGACATAGATTAAGGCCTCCTTTGGTTTAAAGGAATCTTATAGGAATTTCATAGATATGATTTTTATAAGAAAAATTTCTTTAGAGAGGAATGGAATTCTATTTCTATGGAGGAATTCTTTTTATCCTTCACATTTTATAGGAAAATAAACATTAGGCTAGATTCAATAGAGAAAATCCTATGATGTGAATCAAAGGGCATCTCCTTTCCTATTCTTATTCATGGGATTTGAGATCCATGTCATCTCATTTACTATGACTTTACTATTTCTACGATTTTCCTATCCTATGAACCAAACGAGGCCTAAGTGATGCACCATTCACACCGTATATTTGTATTGCTCGTTATTATGTACTGTGTGTGCTACTACCAAGACACTTGGAGGCTTGGAGCTTCAAACCCTATATCTTGCCTATAGCGATACGGAAGAAGCTCTTGCCAGAAGCGTCCACAGTAACGGGCGGTCCCATTAATGCACACATAAAACAAGAGAAATGGAGACATGGTGATGGGTAGCGCTGCTGGCCACTCAGAGACCGTTGGGTTCATGGTAAAACAGAAGGCGGGCCGACTTGACAGAAAAGAGCCGGTTTTTCAACTGGTGTTTTCAAGTTTTTTTTCTTTATTTTTCATCGATTTCCTTCCTTTTTTCTCTATTTTTTTCTTCGTTTCTTTCTTGGTTTTCATTATTTTTTCTTTCTTTGGTTCTGTTTGTTCATTTATTTGTTTTCATCTTTTTCACTGTTCCCTTTCTTTTCATTGGTTTATTTGGTTTTGGCTTTCTTTTTTATTGGTTTTTTGTGTTCTTTTGTCGATTTTCATCGGTTTCTATTATGTTCAAAACATTTTAACTATTTTTAGCATGCATTTAATATTTTTTGTATACATCAGAAATATTTCTTATATACACATCTAACATTTTGAAATACATGATTAACATTTTTTGATGTCTATGTTTTTCATACACATTGTACATTTTTATACATTTAATACATTTTTAATAGATGTTTAACATTTTTCAACAATGCATGCCTCCATGCCGTAGAATGGGCAGATGGCAATGGTCACCATGTTTTTATGGTGAAGAAGCTCTCCCGTCAGTAGAGTGTTGAGCCAGCCGCCACAGGAACACATTAATTTTGGCTGGGATTCTGATATTCCAAACGGATAACCACCCGCTTGACTGTGTCACACTATCTGATAATCCTTCCCCTCACTGGAGCCAATTCTCCCTGCTTATCTTTATCTTGACTACCATATTATATGCAGAACCGACCGGGAATAAGCCCTTTCAGTCTGCACTCCAAGCCCGGAAAATTTTCTACCTTTCGTGTGCACAAGGAAGTTGTAAAATTGCTTCAACATCAAAGGGAAGAACAACCGAGCGGACGAACTCCTATCGCCAAGTAGCTCAGGTGTTGTCGATGAGTTCCAATACAAGTTGCAGCGGGTGTTGAATCAAAGAAGATAACAACCTTGTCATGTTGTCCCTAGGAATCTAGTTTTTGTGTCCAAATGTTTGTCGATGCTTTGTCTCCAATCCTTCTAATAACTCCCTGGGCCAAAATGTCTCTCTCATTTAAAATTGCTCTCCAGATTTGAGAGAGATGTGTTCTGCCTCAAACAGTGATGCTTCCGGGAAATATGCTGCTTTTAGGATTCTGGTACTAAGAGAAAAAAGTTATTGCAACATCCGACATGCTTGGCGAGAGAGAAAGTGCCAAATTACAAATCTCCATATCATGAAAACCAAGGCCGCCCAGTTTTTTGGAAGCGTCATAACGTCCACGGCACCCAGCAAGGTCGCCGTGCTGCTGGGGCAATCCTATATATCGCTTATAGCGATATGGAGAATAGCATCGCTTCAAGCGAGTGTACAAGAATTGTCTTAGATTTTTTTATTTTGACCTGATTGAAATTAAGTGGATGCAATGAAAAAAGAAATTGAATTAGACTACTTATCTATTTCAATCTACTAATCTATTCTATTCTATGTAGATTCAAAGATAATACAATAGAAAGAATCTAAAGTGTCATAGAAAAAACTATATGTAGTTCTTTCTACCACACTTTAAGATTCCAACCAGATCCTTTCATTTAAGACTTGGAGACCGGCCCTAGTAGTGTTAGCTCCATTTTTACCTTTGTTTACATTTCTAAATATTATAAAGAACTTATTATATATTTCAAGAAATAATTTACTGAAAACATTCATCATATATTTAAAATGTTATCACAATGTCTAAAAATGTTTGCAAAACTTTTAAAAATGTTGATAGTATTACAAAAGTGTGCGACATTGTTTAAAAATGTTTATGCATTTCAAAATATGTTTAGGAAATATTTAGAAAATGTTTATACAATATGAGAAAATGTCCACGTAGTTTAAAAATACAATTGAAACATTCAAAATCAATGTGTGCAACATTCACAAAAATGTTCACGCATTTCAAAAATATGTTTGTATATTTTTGAAAATGTTTATACAATGTAAAAAACTGCTCAACATGTATTTGATTTTTTAAATATGTACTCTGAAAAAGGTTCAAAACATGCATTTGAATGAATGTACATCATGTATTTGAAAAATGTTCAATGCATATAAAAAACAATCTTCCACAAGTATATGAAAAATGCATCGTGTGTATTGAAAAAAAGTAGATATGCATTCAAAAAGAAAAAGAAAAAAATCAGAGAAAACCCGTGAAGAATGAAGAATTACTACCAACGAACAAAACCGAAGAAACGAACTAAAAACTGAAAAGAAAAACCTAAAGAAAACCGACATAAAACCAGTGGAAAATTGAAATAGAGCCGTGTGACTGGGCCGGCCCACTAGGGGGACTCCTTGAGGTGCCGCTGTGTTACATGTCCCAGTAGTCCATGTATAGCTACTAGCACCGATGATTCTCAAAAAAAAAAAGCTACTAGCACCGATCGCTCGATTTTGTTTTGAAGAAGGACAAAAAGAGGAAAAGGCTGGCCCACTTAGCGGGTAACCTGTACGTTACTACATGCGCATCCCTCATCTCTCGTGAATATCCCCTCTAGTTAGGGTTCCTACTACTCGCGACGGCACCAGCCGAATGTCGAGATCGTACATCGCCTGCCGTCATCCTCCATCCTTCTCGCTGGTTCATTTCTTGGGGGACTTCTCCTTGAGGATTTTCCGGCCGCGATCACGGGTTTGGATGTGAGAGGAGTTCTAGGGTTCCAACAACCCGATCGTTTTCTTCGCTGGGTTAGGGTTTTTCAGAGATGGCGGACAAAGCTTCGGGGTCTAAGACAGTGGACTCGGAGGATGTGGCAGAGATGATGGAGATGCTTGGTCTCGAAGAGGCTGATCTGGATGACGTAGTTTTTGAGGATCAAGAAGCATCCCCACCAGATTCGATCAGATGGATGGCGCTGGCTCGGGTTCATACTGAGAAAGCCTAAAGCCAGAATTGGTTCTTCAAGACGATGAGAGCGGCATGGGATCTGGCCCAAGAGGTAAAGATTAGACCGCTCAAAGAAAATCTACACACCATGCAATTCTCGTGTTTGGGCGATTGGGAGAGAGTCATGCAAGAAGGACCGTGGAATTTCAAGGGTTTGCGGTGATTATTTCACCACCTTATGACGGATTCACAAAACCGTCTCAAATCAAGCTTGATACTCCCGAGACCTGGGCTCAGATTCATGATCTTCCTGATGGTTTCTGCCCCATGCTAAAGGCGTTGGCATGGAAGATTGGTGAAGTTGTGTTTGTGGAACCAAAGTCCCACGATTTTGAAGGAAACTTTTACAGGGTTCGGGTCAAGATTGATGTTCACAAACCTCTGAAGAATGCTACATCAGTTGTTAAAGAGAACAAGGGACAAATTTTTCTTGTGAAGTACGAACGCCTCCCTGACTGGTGTGCCGTACGTGGCCATCTTGGCCACCAATTTAAGGAGCATGGGGATGGGATTCACCCCCCC
>NC_041389.1:718732966-718751201 GCF_002162155.2 Triticum dicoccoides | reverse complement strand
AGAGCAAGCTGGTTCCGTGGTGCAGGAAGGGGCCCAGGAGAAGGGCGCGCCCGTAGAGGCGGCTTTGGACGGGGAGCTTCAAGGGGTGGAGCAGGAGTTAGTGTTGGTAGCGGCATGTCCCAGCAGCCCAAGCAACTGTTGGGGAACGTTGCAGAAAATAAAAAAATTCCTACAGTTTCACCAAGATCAATCTATGAGTTCATCTAGCAACGAGAGAGAGAGGAGTGCATCTACATACCCTTGTAGATCGCGAGCGGAAGCGTTCAAGAGAACGGGGTTGAGGGAGCCATACTCGTCATGATCCAAATCACCGGAGATCCTAGCGCCGAACAGACGGCACCTCCGCGTTCAACACACGTATGGTCAGGGAGACGTCTCCTCCTTCTTGATCCAGCAAGGGGAAGGAGAGGTTGATGAAGATCCAGCAGCACGACAGCGTGGTGATGGATGCAGCAGTAATCTCGGCAGGGCTTCGCCAAGCTTCTGCGAGAGGGAGAGGTGTAGCAAGGGGAGAGGGAGGCGCCAAGAGCATGGGTGTGGATGCCCTCCCTCCCCCTCTTTATATAGCCCCCCTAGGGGGGGGTGCCAGCCCTAGGAGATTGTATCTCCAAGGGGGGGGGGCGGCCAGGGGGTGGCTTGCCCCCCAAGGCAAGTGGAGGCGCCCCCCACCCCTAGGGTTTCCAACCCTAGGTGCAGGGGGGCCAAGGGGGGCGCACCAGCCCACCAGGGGCTGGTTCCCCTCCCACTTCAGCCCATGGGGCCCTCCGGGATAGGTGGACCCACCCGGTGGACCCCCGGGACCCTTCAGGTGGTCCTGATACAATACCGGTAACCACAGAAACTTTCCCGATGGCCGAAACTTCACTTCCTATATATAATTCTTTACCTCCGGACCATTCCGGAACTCCTCATGACGTCCGGGATCTCATCCGGGACTCCGAATAACTTTCGGTTTACTGCATACTCATATCTCTACAACCCTAGCATCACCGAACCTTAAGTGTGTAGACCCTACGGGTTTGGGAGACATGCAGACATGACCGAGACGCCTCTCCGGTCAATAAGCAACAGCGGGATCTGGATACCCATGTTAGCTCCCACATGCTCCTCGATGATCTCATCGGATGAACCACGATGTCGAGGACTCAAGTAATCCCGTATACAATTCCCTTTGTCAATCGGTACGTTACATGCCCGAGATTCGATCGTCGGTATCCCAATACCTCATTTAATCTCGTTACCGGCAAGTCACTTTACTCGTACCGTAATGCATGATCCCGTAACCAGACACTTGGTCACATTGAGCTCATTATGATGACGCATTACCGAGTGGGCCCAGAGATACCTCTCCGTCATACGGAGTGACAAATCCCAGTCTCGATTCGTGCCAACCCAACAGATACTTTTGGAGATACCCGTAGTGCACCTTTATAGTCACCCAGTTACGTTGTGACGTTTGGCACATCCAAAGCACTCCTACAGTATCCGGGAGTTGCACAATCTCATGGTCTAAGGAAATGATACTTGACATTTGGAAAAGCTCTAGCTAAACGAACTACACGATCTTTGAGCTATGCTTAGGATTGGGTCTTGTCCATCACATCATTCTCCTAATGATGTGGTCCCGTTATCAATGACATCCAATGCCCATAGTCAGGAAACCATGACTATCTGTTGATCAACGAGCTAGTCAACTAGAGGCTTACTAGGGACATGTTGTGGTCTATGTATTCACACATGTATTACGATTTCCGGATAACACAATTATAGCATGAATAATAGACAATTATCATGAACAAGGAAATATAATAATAACCATTTTATTATTGCCTCTAGCTAGGGCATGTTTCCAACAGTCTCCCACTTGCACTAGAGTCAATAATCTAGTTACATTGTGATGAATGGAACACCCATAGAGTTCTGGTGTTGATCATGTTTTGCTCGCGGAAGAGGTTTAGTCAACGGATCTGCGACATTTAGATCCATATGCACTTTGCAAATATCTATGTCTCCATCTTGAACATTTTCACGAATGGAGTTGAAGCGACGCTTGATGTGCCTGGTCTTCTTGTGAAACCTGGGCTCTTTGGCAAGGGCCATAGCTCCAGTGTTGTCACAGAAGAGAGTGATCGGCCCCGACGCATTAGGTATGACTCCTAGGTCGGTGATGAACTCCTTCATCCATATTGCTTCATGCGCTACCTCCGAGGCTGCCATGTACTCTGCTTCACATGTAGATCCCGCCACGACGCTTTGCTTGCAACTGCACCAGCTTACTGCCCCACCATTCAAAATATACACGTATCCGGTTTGTGACTTAGAGTCATCCAGATCTGTGTCGAAGCTAGCGTTGATGTAACCCTTTACGACAAGCTCTTTGTCACCTCCATAAACGAGAAACATATCCTTAGTCCTTTTCAGGTACTTTAGGATGTTCTTGACCGCTATCCAGTGTTCCTTGCCGGGATTACTTTGGTACCTTCCTACCAAACTTACGGCAAGGTTTACATCAGGTCTGGTACACAGCATGGCATACATAATAGACCCTATGGCTGAGGCATAGGGGATGACACTCATCTCTTCTTTGTCTTTTGCCGTGGTCGGGCATTGAGCCGAGCTCAATCTCACACCTTGCAATACAGGCAAGAACCCTTCCTTGGACTGATCCATATTGAACTTCTTCAATATCTTATCAAGGTATGTGCTTTGTGAAAGACCTATGAGGCGTCTCGATCTATCCCTATAGATCTTGATGCCTAATATGTAAGCAGCTTCTCCAAGGTCCTTCATTGAAAAACACTTATTCAAGTAGGCTTTAATGTTGTCCAAGATTTCTATATCATTTCCCATCAAAAGTATGTCATCTACATATAATATGAGAAATGCTACAACGCTCCCACTCACTTTCTTGTAAACGCAGGCTTCTCCATAAGTCTGCATAAACCCAAACGCTTTGATCATCTCATCAAAGCAAATGTTCCAACTCCGAGATGCTTGCACCAGCCCATAAATGGATCGCTGGAGCTTGCATACTTTGTTAGCATTCTTAGGGTCGACAAAACCTTCTGGCTGCATCATATACAATTCTTCCTTAAGATGACCATTAAGAAATGCCGTTTTGACGTCCATTTGCCATATCTCATAATCATAGTATGCGGCAATTGCTAACATGATCCGGACGGACTTTAGCTTCGCTACGGGAGAGAATTTCTCATCGTAGTCAACCCCTTGAACTTGCCGATAACCCTTAGCGACAAGTCAATCTTTATAGATGGTAATATTACCATCCGCGTCCGTCTTCTTCTTAAAGATCCATTTGTTTTCTATCGCTCGCCGATCATCGGGCAAGTCTGTCAAAGTCCATACTTCGTTTTCATACATGGATCCTATCTTGGATTGCATGGCTTCAAGCCATTTGTTGGAATCTGGGCCCGCCATCGCTTCTTCATAGTTCGAAGGTTCACCGTTGTCTAACAACATGATTTCCAGGACAGGGTTGCCATACCACTCTGGTGTGGAACGTTTCCTCGTGGACCTATGAAGTTCAGTAGTAACTTGATCCGAAGTACCTTGATCATCATCATTAACTTCCTCTTCAGTTGGTGCTGGCACCACAGGAACATCTTCCTGAGCTGCGCTACTCACCGGTTCAAGAGGTAGTACTTCATCAAGTTCCACTTTCCTCCCACTT
Organism: Triticum dicoccoides; assembly: GCF_002162155.2. Lineage (NCBI taxonomy): Eukaryota > Viridiplantae > Streptophyta > Magnoliopsida > Poales > Poaceae > Triticum > Triticum dicoccoides. The sequence continues at coordinate 718,747,510 of NC_041389.1, read as the reverse complement.
ACTTATCTCGAGAGAAACTCTTTCTCCAGAAAGGACCCGTTCTTGGCAACAAAGATCTTGCCTTCGGATCTGAGGTAGAAGGTATACCCAATGGTTTCCTTGGGGTATCCTATGAAGACGCATTTTTCCGACTTGGATTCGAGCTTTTCAGGTTGAAGTTTCTTGACATAAGCATCGCATCCCCAAACTTTTAGAAACGACAGCTTAGGTTTCTTCCCAAACCATAATTCATACGGTGTCGTCCCAACGGATTTAGACGGTGCCCTATTTAAAGTGAATGTAGCTGTCTCTAGAGCGTATCCCCAAAAAGATAGCGATAAATCGGTAAGAGACATCATAGACCGCACCATATCCAATAAAGTGCGATTACGATGTTCAGACACACCGTTACGCTGAGGTGTTCCAGGCGGCGTGAGTTGTGAAACAATTCCATATTTCCTTAAGTGCGTACCAAATTCGTGACTTAAATATTCTCCTCCACGATCTGATCGTAGGAACTTTATCTTTCGGTCACGTTGATTCTCTACCTCATTCTGAAATTCCTTGAACTTTTCAAAGGTCTCAGACTTGTGTTTCATCAAGTAGACATACCCATATCTACTCAAGTCGTCAGTGAGAGTGAGAATATAACGATATCCTCCGCGAGCCTCAATGCTCATTGGACCGCACACATCAGTATGTATGATTTCCAATAAGCTGGTTGCTCGCTCCATTGTTCCGGAGAACGGAGTCTTGGTCATTTTGCCCATGAGGCATGGTTCGCATGTGTCAAATGATTCATAATCGAGAGACTCTAAAAGTCCATCAGCATGGAGCTTCTTCATGTGCTTGACACCAATGTGACCAAGGCGGCAGTGCCACAAGTATGTGGGACTATCGTTATCAACTTTACATCTTTTGGTATTCACACTATGAATATGTGTAACATCACGTTCGAGATTCATTAAGAATAAACCATTGACCATCGGGGCATGACCATAAAACATATCTCTCATATAAATAGAATAACCATTATTCTCGGATTTAAATGAGTAGCCATCTCGTATTAAACGAGATCCAGATACAATGTTCATGCTCAAACTTGGCACTAAATAACAATTATTGAGGTTTAAAACTAATCCTGTAGGTAAATGTAGAGGTAGCGTGCCGACGGCGATCACATCGACCTTGGAACCATTCTCGACGCGCATCGTCACCTCGTCCTTCGCCAGTCTTCGTTTATTCCGCAGTTCCTGCTTTGAGTTACAAATATGAGCAACCGCACCGATATCAAATACCCAGGAGCTACTACGAGTACTGGTAAGGTACACATCAATTACATGTATATCACATATACCTTTAGTGTTGCCGGCCTTCTTGCCCGCTAAGTATTTGGGGCAGTTCCGCTTCCAGTGTCCGCTTCCCTTGCAATAAAAGCACTCAGTTTCAGGCTTGGGTCCATTCTTTGACTTCTTCCTGGCAACTGGCTTACCGGGCGCGGCAACTCCCTTGCCGTCCTTCTTGAAGTTCTTCTTACCCTTGCCTTTCTTGAACTTAGTGGTTTTATTCACCATCAACACTTGATGTTCTTTCTTGATCTCTACCTCCGCTGATTTCAGCATTGAATATACCTCAGGAATGGTCTTTTCCTTCCCCTGCATATTGAAGTTCATCAGAAAGCTCTTGTATCTCGATGGAAGCGACTGGAGGATTCTGTCCATAACTGCGTCATCCGGGAGATTAACTCCCAGCTGAGTCAAGCGGTTGTGCAACCCAGACATCTTGAGTATGTGCTCACTGACAGAACTATTTTCCTCCATCTTACAGCTGAAGAACTTGTCGGAGACTTCATATCTCTCGACCCCGGCATGAGCTTGGAAAACCATTTTCAGCTCTTAGAACATCTCATATGCTACGTGTTGCTCAAAATGCTTTTGGAGCCCCGGTTCTAAGCTGTAAAGCATGCCGCACTGAACGAGGGAGTAATCATCAGCACGAGACTGCCAAGCCTTCATAACGTCTTGGTTCTCTGGGATGGGAGCTTCACCTAGCGGTGCTTCTAAGACATAATCTTTCTTTGCAGCTATGAGGATGATCCTCAGGTTCCGGACCCAGTCCGTATAGTTGCTGCCATCATCTTTCAGCTTGGTTTTCTCTAGGAACGCGTTGAAGTTGAGGGTAACGTGGGCCATTTGATCTACAAGACATATTGCAAAGATTTTAGACTAAGTTCATGGTAATTAAGTTCATCTAATCAAATTATTTAATGAACTCCCACTCAGATTAGACATCCCTCTGGTCATCTAAGTGATACATGATCTGAGTCGACTAGGCCGTGTCCGATCATCACGTAAGATGGACTAGTCATCATCGGTGAACATCTCCATGTTGATCGTATCTTCCATACGACTCATGTTCGATCTTTCGGTCTCTTGTGTTCCGAGGCCATGTCTGTACATGCTAGGCTCGTCAAGTTAACCTAAGTGTTTATGCGTGTGTAAATCTGTCTTACACCCGTTGTATGTTAACGTTAGAATCTATCACACCCGATCATCACGTGGTGCTTCGAAACAACGAACTTTCGCAACGGCGCACAGTTAGGGAGAACACTTTCTTGAAATTATTATGAGGGATCATCTTATTTACTACCGTCGTTCTAAGTAAACAAGATGCAAAAACATGATAAACATCACATGCAATCAAATAGTAGTGACATGATATGGCCAATATCATATAGCTCCTTTGATCTCCATCTTCGGGGCTCCATGATCATCTTCGTCACCGGCATGACACCATGATCTCCATCATCAAGATCTCCATCATCGTGTCTCCATGGGGTTGCTCGCCAACTATTACTTCTACTACTATGGCTAACGGTTTAGCAATAAAGTAAAGTAATTACATGGCATTAAATCATTGACACGCAGGTCATACAATAATTAAGACAACTCCTATGGCTCCTGCCGGTTGTCATACTCATCGACATGCAAGTCGTGATTCCTATTACAAGAACATGATCTCATACATCACATATATATCATTCATCATTCATCACAACTTTTGGCCATATCACATCACAATCACATGCTGCAAAAACAAGTTAGACGTCCTCTAATTGTTGTTGGATGTTTTACGTGGCTGCAATAGGGTTCTAGCAAGAACGTTTTCTTACCTACGTGAAAGCCACAACGTGACTTATCAACTTCTATTTACCCTTCATAAGGACCCTTTTCATCGAATCCGCTCCAACTAAAGTGGGAGGGACAGACACCCGCTAGCCACCTTATGCAACTAGTACATGTCAGTCGGTGGAACCTGTCTCACGTAAGCGTACGTGTAAGGTCGGTCCGGGCCGCTTCATCCCACAATACCGCTGAAGCAAAATAAGACTAGTAGTGGCAAGAAAGTTGACAACATCTATGCCCACAACAAATTTGTGTTCTACTCGTGCAAAGAGAACTACGCATAGACCTAGCTCATGATACCACTGTTGGGTAACGTTGCAGAAAAGAAAATTTTTCCTACGGTTTCACCAAGATCAACCTATGAGTTCATCTAGCAACGAGAGAGAGGAGTGCATCTACATACCCTTGTAGATCGCGAGCGGAAGCGTTCAAGAGAACGGGGTTGAGGGAGTCGTACTCGTCGTGATCCAAATCACCGGAGATCCTAGCGCCGAACGGACGGCACCTCCGTGTTCAACACACGTACGGTCAGGGAGACGTCTCCTCCTTCTTGATCCAGCAAGGGGAAGGAGAGGTTGATGAAGATCCAACAGCACAACAGCGTGGTGGTGGATGCAGCAGTGATCTCGGAAGGGCTTCACCAAGCTTCTGCGAGAGGGAGAGGTGTAGCGAGGGGAGAGGGAGGCGCCAAGAGCATGGGTCCGGCTGCCTTCCCTCCCCCCTCTTTATATAGGCCCCCTAGGGGGGTGCCGGACCTAGGAGATTGGATCTCCAAGGGGGGGGGGGGGCGACGGCCAGGGGGTGGCTTGCCCCCCAAGGCAAGTGGAGGCGCCCCCCACCCTTAGGGTTTCCAACCCTAGGCGCAAGGGGGCCCCAAGGGGGGGCGCACCAGCCCACCAGGGGCTGGTTCCCCTTCCACTTCAGCCCATGGGCCCCTCCGAGATAGGTGGCCCCACCCGGTGGACCCTCGGGACCCTTCCGGTGGTCCTGGTACAATACCGGTAACCCCTAAAACTTTCCCGATGACCGAAACTTCACTTCCTATATATAATTCTTTACCTCTGGACCATTCCGGAACTCCTAGTGACGTCCGGGATCTCATCCGGGACTCCGAACAACTTTCAATTTACTGCATACTCATATCTCTACAACCCTAGCATCACCGAACCTTAAGTGTGTAGACCCTACGGGTTCGGGAGACATGCAGACATGATCGAGACGCCTCTCTGGTCAATAACCAACAGCGGGATCTGGATACCCATGTTGGATCCCACATGCTCCTCGATGATCTCATCAGATGAACCACGATGTCGAGGACTCAAGTAATCTCGTATACAATTCCCTTTGTCAATCGGTACGTTACATGCCCGAGATTCGATCGTCGGTATCCCAATACCTCGTTTAATCTCGTTACCGGCAAGTCACTTTACTCGTACCGTAATGCATGATCCCGTGACCAGACACTTGTTCACATTGAGCTCATTATGATGATGCATTACCGAGTGGGCCCAGAGATACCTCTCCGTCATACGGAGTGACAAATCCCAGTCTCGATTCGTGCCAACCTAACAGACACTTTCGGAGATACCCGTAGTGCACCTTTATAGTCACCCAATTACGTTGTGACGTTTGGCACACCCAAAGCACTCCTACAGTATCCGGGAGTTGCACAATCTCATGGTCTAAGGAAATGATACTTGACATTTGGAAAAGCTCTAGCTAAACGAACTACATGATCTTTGAGCTATGCTTAGGATTGGGTCTTGTCCATCACATCATTCTCCTAATGATGTGGTCCTGTTATCAATGACATCCAATGCCCATAGTCAGGAAACCATGACTATCTGTTGATCAACGAGCTAGTCAATTAGAGGCTCACTAGGGACACGTTGTGGTCTATGTATTCACACGTGTATTACGATTTCCGGATAACACAATTATAGCATGAATAATAGAATATTACCATGAACAAAGAAATATAATAATAACCATTTTATTATTGCCTCTAGGGCATATTTCCAACAGCAACATGCAGGAGGTGAGGACGTGGATGCTTTCATGGAGGATGCTGAATCGGTCAGGAAGAGAGCATCGGAGACAGGCAATACGGATGACAAAAACACACCTAAAGGAGCGTCGGCCAACAAGCTTTTGCTTCTGGCACCTCCTATCATTCCTCCAAGTCCATCATCTCGACAGGAGCAGAAGAGAGCCAAGGTTGCCCTTACTGATAAGGGCCTACCAAAGAAGAACCACATCGACAAGACCAATGATGCACCCATCGCGGAGACCCCGAGCGGCCTCCGCGGGGCACAATGAGTATATTGTGTTGGAACTGTCGTGGGGTGGGTAGACCCGCGACGGTTCGTGAGCTTTGCAACCTTGCAAAGGAATTTACCCCGGCAGTACTTTGTATAGTAGAAACACAACTAGACAGAGTACGTGTCGAGAATTTGAAGACTTCTCTTTGTTATGATAATAGTTATGCTATAAGCAGTTCTGGTAGAAGTGGAGGCTTAGGCTTGTTTTGGAATAATGAAATAAAGCTGAAAATTCAGGGTTACTCTAGGTATCATATTGATGCACTAATTGATGAAACGGGACCAAGCCCGTGGAGGTTAACTTGTGTTTATGGAGAAGCGCGGGTGGAAGCAAAGCAAAACACATGGGACACTATTCGGGGTATAGCTGGATCTTCTCCTCTCCCATGGCTGCTGATAGGAGACTTCAACAAGGTTTTGCATGCAAGGGGACATTATGGAGTTGGGCAGAGAAGCCAAAGCTAGATAGCAGCTTTCAGATCAGTTGTGGATGACTGTGCTCTGCTCGATCTAGGGCATACATGAATTCCATGGACCTTTGAGCATAGAGTTACTGGTGGTTCATATACGCGAATTAGACTCGATAGAGCACTCGCTTGTAGTGCATGGACATCGCAGTTCCCAAGGGCGCGGGTGGATCACCTCACGGCGGGCTCATTAGATCATGCGCCTATTGTTTTGCATCCATATGGATAAGTGGAGGGGAGACAGCGACAACATACCTTTCGGTATGAAATAATGTGGGAATCCCACGACCAACTGCATACAAAGGTCGCAGATGATTGGGGGGGCGCCCGCCTGCAGCTCAGTGGCGAATATTAAAGGAAAGCTGGTGGCCCTGGCCTTGTCATTATCTGCATGGGACAAAACCACATTCGATAGTGTGCGCAAGCAGATCAGGACCCTAAAACGTGAGATGGAAATATTGCAGAATGTGCCAGGGAGGGTTGGCCCCTCTCACAGAGAATTAAAAATCAAGGAGAACCTTATTGAGCTCTATCACAGAGAAGAACTGATGTGGAGGCAGCGTGCTAGAGTTGAATGGCTTCGGGCGGGTGACAAGAATACACGGTTCTTTCACTTAAGGGCGAGTATGTGTAGAAGGAAAAACTTGATTAAGTTAATGGTGCAAGAGGATGACAACTCTACGGAGGACGTACAAACAATGAAGGACTTGGTTAACTCCTTCTACAGTAACCTTTACACGTCGGAGGGGGTCCATGATATGGATGAGGTGCTCAATGCCGTACCAGCAAAGGCAACCGCCCAGATGAATGAACAGGTGAATGCACCTTACAATGTCGACGAGGTAAAGGTCACGTTATTTCAAATGGCACGGGCGAAGGCTCCCGGACCCGATGGTTTCCCTGCTCATTTTTTCGGCATCATTGGGAGGTATGTGGTGAAGAGGTAGCCAAAGTGGTACTACGTATTGTCTCGGGTACGGAGAGTGCAAAGGAGATCAACAATACAGTGCTAGTTCTAATACTGAAGGTAAAAAACCCAACTTTTCTTACACAATTCCGTCCAATCAGTTTGTGTAATGTATTGTATAAGGTTGCTTCAAAAGTGATAGCTAATCGCTTAAAGCTAATATTGCCGGAGATCATCTCCGAGGAGCAGTCAGCTTTCGTCCCAGGTAGATTAATTACGGATAACATCATTGCTGCTTACGAATGCCTTCATTTTATGAAGAGAAACAAAGCTCAGATTCACAGGTCTTGTGTATTAAAATTGGATATGATGAAGGCCTATGATCGTGTCGAGTGGGACTATCTTAGAGCATTATGTTGAAGCTTGGTTTCACTCAGAATTGGGTGGATATTGTCATGGGGATGGTGTCATCCGTCTCCTTCTCGGTTATGTTTAATGGAGAAAAAATGGAAGAGTTTAATCCTACGCGTGGTATCCGTCAAGAGGATCCTATTCCACCCTATTTGTTTTTGCTGGCAGCAGAGGGCCTTTCGTGCCTCTTAAAAACTCGTGTTCAGTCATCTAATCTTGGAGGAATTAAAGTGGCTTCAATGGCTCCACCGATAAACCACTTGTTGTTTGCAGATGGCAGCCTGCTGTTTTTTAAAGCAAATTCGGAAGGGGCAGAAGAAGTTTATCTCTTATTGGAGACCTATGCTAGGGCTTCTGGTCAAAGAGTAAACAAAGATAAATCATCATGTTTTTTCAGCAAGGGATGTCCAAAATCAGTGAGACAACAGGTGAAACAAATCTTGCAAGTTCCCAATGAACAACTTAGCGAGAAATATTTGGGGCTGCCTACGGACGTGGGCTCATCCAAAAATGGAGCGTTCAAGTATCTTATTAACCGTTTATGGAACAAGATAAGAGGATGGATGGATAAGTCCCTCTCTGCTGCAGGAAAGGATGTGCTCATCAAATCAGTAGCACAAGCCATTCCGGTTTTCTCGATGTCTTGTTTCAAGCTGCCTAGAGGATTATGTGAAAAGTTAACTTCAGCTATAAGAGCTTTTTGGTGGTGTAGCTAACAAGGGAAGAGGAAACCCTATTGGGTGTCTTGGGATAGCATGAAAATGCCAAGGTATATGGGCGGTCTTGGTTTCCGTGATTTTGAACTTTTTAACTTTGCTCTCCTGGCTCGGCAATCATGAAGGATTTTGGTCTCTCCTGATTCACTTAGTGCTCGAATTTTAAAAGCAGTATACTTCCCAAACTGCTCAATTCTCGAAGCCAATATTGGAAACCATGCATCCCAGATTTGGAGATCTATTGTGGAAGGTAGGGATATTATGAAGCAGGGCCTCATTAGGCGAATTGGTGATGGATCAACGACAGAAATATGGAGCACCAATTGGATTCCTCGAACTGAGTTAATGAGGCCACTTGTGTCTAGAGTGCCAGGCCCACCCCAACTAGTGGCTGAACTGATTGATTCAGGGAAGGCACGTTGGAATATGGAGCTACTAAATCAGGTGTTTCTGCTGTTTGATGCACAGGCAATCTTTCAGATCCCGATCTGCCTAAGGAATGTGGCTGATTATTGGTCCTGGATGTTTGAGAAATCAGGCATCTTCAGTGTACGGTCTTGTTATCGCATGATAGTTGAAACCAAGAAAAGGCGATAGGACTGGCTGGAATCACGCCCGGCTGCGTTTAACCGCAGAGAGGATGAGTCCGCCTGGGTTCGGCTATGGAAAACCACTGTTCCTGCTAAGATCAGGGTCTTCTTGTGGAGGCTTGCACGCTAGTCTATTCCTACGGAGGACGTCAGAATGCACCAGAATATGTCTACGAGTTGCACATGTGCTATCTGTGGAACTCCACATTCATGGAAGCATAGTCTGCTGGAGTGTACCGCCGCTCGCTGTGTGTGGTCACTGGTTGATCAGGAGTTGATTGATGAACTGCGGAGCAACACCGAACATAATGCAAAGAGGTGGTTATTTACCATGATCGAGCAACTTTCACATGGCAAGTTTATCAAAGTAGCAGTTACCCTTTGGACCATTTGGTGGGCGAGACGGAAGCTAATACATGAAGAAATAAATCAAAGCCCTCTGTCGACATATATGTTCATTACCCATTTTATATCAGAGCTAGAACAGGAGAAGAACCAAGTCCAGAATCATGTGACTAATCCAGTGACTACAGTTCCGAGAAGATGGATTCCGGCTACACTGGGTTGCGCCAAGATCAATGTGGACGTCGTGGTTTCACGTGGAGTTGGTGCAGTCGCGGCGGTGTGCAGGAACAATAATGGAGACTATCTGGGATCCTTGGTGTTTGTCATAAGAGGGTTGATAGATCTGCCTACTCTTGAAGCTATTGCATCCAGGGAAGGTGTATCTTTGGCCGAGGATTTGGGGCTCCAGAATTTGGTGATTGCGTCGGACTGTCAAGAGGTAGTGAAGCATATCAAAGAAAAATCAGGTGGAAACTACGGTAGAGTGGTGAAAGAAACAATTTTGTGGCAAACTTCTTTTAGTTCTTGTTGTTTTAAGTTTGAATCTAGTCTCAAATTTTGAGCCTCATAAACTAGCTAGGCATGCTGTAAAGTTGGTTCATGGCCGACATATTTGGCTGGGGCTACCACATGACACTTCTGTAATTCCGGTAGCAATACCGACTTATGAATAAAGCCTAGCTTTTATGCTAAAAAAATGCGCATCCCTCATTGACTTTCATTGTTCTTCTAGTTTTTTGGTTTTCATTATATGCAGAGGACGAATGCTTCATCTGCATAGAAAGGGGCCTCGCAACGTTCGTACAGATGTTGAACTTGATGAGGACGACATTGAAGAAGCACATGCCCGACTACCCATGAGAGAGAGGTGTCATATCTCGACGCGGTCTAGTAGCAAGCTAGACATGTCAGAGCGAACGGAATGTTTCAGGGAGCCGCTATAGGCCTTGCTGAAGAAGTCATTATAAAATGTGCCCATCCCGACACTTGTTGCTATGAAATTGAGTGGGTGACCTAGTAGTTCTCCCACTATTTTGTTGTTGGCTCTTCTAATTTTTGAGCGGCAAACCTTAGGTTCTCAGCATTTGAGCATCCAATAGTCACTAGATTCTTGTTCATGAACCTGAGTCAGTCATCTGCCACTATTGGCTCAGATGAGCTCGAGAACCTGGGCGGATGTAGCCTCAGAACCCTTGAGTGTGTTGCCTTGTGGTGTTGTTCCTCGGGGAGGCATAACGTCCCCGTCTCCTTTCGCCTAAAATGTTCGAACGGCGACGAAACCTGGTACATGTCCCCATCGATATCCCTGTTGACAAGAAGAAAGGAAAAGGCTGGTTTACATTTGGAAAACTTGGTATTATGATTTTAAAATTAACTAAAAAGTATAACCACCTAAATAAATCAAACCTTTCGAAGAGCGGAAAAGACCGAGCCAAGTTACAGTTTTGTGCAATGTGAGCGAGATAAATAAAGCACCTGCAAGGGACATATTTCTCTCTAAGATGAAAATAACCATTATTCCAGTACTTCCACGCCACGGGAACATTTCTAGAGTTTACTTTCAGTGGCACCGGACCCAAAAGGGTGGGCATTCTGAACGATAACTTCCTTGACCATGTCCGGTATGGTTATGTCTCGATGATGCCTCTTGGACTTCCATTGTTCTTGTAGAAACGATCTGCCATTCACCCGCAAGCAAAGAAAAAAAAACAAGAAACTATTTGCCATTCAGTTCTTAACCATTTTGGTTTTTGCATGCAGAGAATGAATGCTTCATCTGCATAGGGAGGGGCCTGGCGGCGTCCGTCCAGATCTAGGATTTGATGAGGACAACATTGCAGAAGCACATGCCCGACTACCTCTGAGAAAGGGGCGTCGTAGCTCGAGGCGGTCTTAGCAGCAAGTTGGCCGTGTCGAAGCGAAGAAAGTGGTTCAAGGAGCACGGACATGGCAGTGTCGGGCGACGGGGAATTAGGGGAAAATGTCGAGCGGCTGTAGGCGTTGCTAAAGAAATTGAAATTGTTGTAGTTAAACGTGTTGCCCTGGTTTTGAATTCTGAATTTTGGACAGAAGAACAACAAGGGATTTATTGGGTGAATCTTGAACAAACGGGTTCACTCTAATCTAATTACTATATTAACCCCCAAAACCCCTCTCGACGCGAATCCCCAAAATCAAAATCCCCGCCCAATCTTCCCCCTCCGTAACCGCCCGCCCGCCCTCTCCCGCCGCCATGTCGCGCCACCTGCTTCTCTTCGTGCGCGGCGTGCTCCTCCTGCTCGAGCGTCGCCGCCGCCGCCTCGCCCAGCCGCCGTCGGGCCCCGCGGAGGTTCTGCGCCTCCTCCTCCCGCTGCTCCCGCACGGCGCGGCCGCGGAGCACGCCGCGTCCGAGTCCGCGACGGCGAGCGACAGCATCGTCGCGCTGCTCCTCGCCGCGGCGCTCCGCCGCCTCCCGCGCGCGCCTACCTTCGACGGCCTCGACATGGAGGAGGAGAGGGCGCGCCAGCTGCTCCTGCGGCTCGTCCTCGCCCGGATTCTCGCCCCGATCCACGCGGAAGCAGCGGCCGGAGTTGTTGCGATGGCGCCGCAGCACAACGTCCTGCTGGATCTGTACCACGAGGCCGTGGCGGGGGGCTTGGCGCGGCGACTGCTGCTCTTCATGCGCCTCCTCCTCGCGCCGCAGCCAGCAGCAGGCCCGGGCGACCTCGCCCCTCTTCAGCGCGCCGCCGAGCCCGAGCAGCAGGAGTCGGAGGCCGGGACAACCCTCCTCGCGGTCCTCTTCACAGCGGGGATCCGCCGTCTCCCGCGAGCGCCTCCGCTCGCCGTCGACCTGGACGACACGCGCGCCGTGGAGGTGCTCGTCCGCGTCTTCATCGAGAGAGTTCGTGCGGGGGTCCACGCGGGCGCGGGCGGGGTGGCGGTGGCGGACGCGCCTACGATCCACGAGGCCGCGATCAACATCGACACGCTGATCTTCAACAGCCTACTTCACCGGGCCCGCCGCGTCGCGCCGCCGCTCAGGGACAACTCGTTCGCCCTGCGCGTGCTGCTCCGGCTCCCTGCGCGCACCTTCGTCCGCTTGCTTCCGCCACCGGCCGAAGCCCCCGCCCTCGCCCCCGCCCCCGCGTCAGTCCTCGGTGTCGTCTTCTACGCGGCTCTCCGCCGCGTCGATGCGGCCCTCCCGCTGGGCTCCGACGGCTTCCTCCGCGACTTCACCAACCTGATCGGCCCCTTCAGCAGGCGTCTCTTTCCACCGCCCAGCCAGGACGACCACACGGTCTTCCTGCTCCCACCCCCGGCCCCGGCCCCGCTCGCCATCGACCCCTGCCCCGCGCCGATTGCCGGCGAGTTCTGGCGTGCGGCTGCTGCAGTGCGCGCAGCCAGGACCGACACCTCCCAGGAGCACATCGTTCTGGAGCCTGACGCCATCGACGATGAGCTTGCGGCCAAGGTCGACGACACGTCTGTTGCTGCGGAGGGGAGCGGGAAGGTTATCATTCTTACCAGTGTTGATGATGCCCGGGAGATGATTCAGCGCCAGGATCCGACCACGACGACTCCCATGGTGACTGTTGACGTCCCGTCAGACCTCTCGTGCGACGAGGCAGACGCCATCTTCTGCTACCTGAAGGTATCCGGGGCTCTTACTGCTGTCTTACTTGGTCCCACATTATCACACATGCTCGACTAGGATTTGTGGTCAAATGTGCTTGATGACAAGATTAAGATCTTCAACAGTGTGAGCAGACAACTGAGGTGATTGATATAGCCATTTTCGTTGAGAATGCATCCGAACTGAGAACCGTAAACTGAATTCATTTTGGTTATGTTTTCCTCAGCTTATTATTTGTTGGTTTCAGCAGCTACAGTATGCATTTGTTAGTGTTTTGATGTTCCTTGCAGTTAACAGTACAATTCTGTAGAACTTGTAGTAGTAAGCAAGCAAGGAAGGACCGCACTAGTAAGTTCATGTATGTTTGTGCAGTTGTTTTCTTGTCTACATAAGAGGTTTGATTTTATCGAATGGCTTGTGATCGATGCGAGCTGAGGTTTGAGCTAGCAAGGATTGTTGGCATTATGATTTATGAATTTCACTTGGTTGGCTACAATTCTGTAGCACTAGTAAATTCATGTTTGTTTGTGCAGTTTTTTTCTTGTCTAAAGAAGAGTTTTTATTTGATCAAATGACGCTGGAAAGGGAAATTTACTTGTCGACCCCATGGTTGGTTTGTAGAAACTTGCAGTTTGCCTCTAAATATATCCAGTAGCTACCTAGGCCAACCTGAAACAATGTGAAAATGTGCATTTCGCATTCGATCGGAGTATAACTCTGAATGTCGATCATGCACTTGGTGGGTGTTTTGCCTCACAGCCAGGTTCAGTCACTAAAAATGGGATGACCACAGTAGGTGTAAGACTTGAATTCTGCTTTTTCTGATGTTTCTTCACTTGGCAATAAATAGTGCAAGGAATGAACCGTGTACTATGAACTGAACTGAGTGATTGTTGGTTAATGAGTGTGTGTCCAGAGCTGAAGAGCTAGCTAGCATGGTCAATAGCTTATGCTTTTTGTGTGTGTGTGTGTGTGTGTGTGTGCAAAAAAGGACTTATATTGCCCATTATCGGCTGAATATTGTCTAAGAGTGTTATCATGTTTATGCAGATTATTGTTCTAGGAAACGCATTATATTGCCTAGAAATAAGTTTGTCCTGTCAAATCTTGTTTGTCTACAACAATTTTCGAACTATTTTCTTGTGTTTTTTTGGCGATGAAGAGTTGTGAAAATGGTGGATATGGATAAAGTATATTGTGCACGATGGATGATTGACATGCATTCTCTTCCGCTGTAACTGTACTAGTTCAGGCATGCACTTTCTCTGATTTGCAGAAAAATGAAAGTGCACATATGTTTCTAGGAAGGATATGCATTTCAACCGAAGCTCCATTCCAGATTTAATTCAGATGGAAGCCATGTTTTTCATTCATTCATTCATTCTCCTGATCGACTGCTGCTGCCGTCTTGTGTCTTCTTTCTAATGTTTTATGCACCCATATGTAATAATTTTGAGGGAACCCATATGTAATAATGAATCAAGAACATCACCCCATCCACAAGAACATTTTTAAACACAACATATGATGCAGCACAACACTTGTTTTAGCAAGCTAGTCATCATACATGCTTTACTATATTTGCCAGTCCTATCACGGACCCTTTTTTGTGCAAGGAAACATATTTACTGTACTACAGATAAAATCATCTGCATATGAATATATATAGCACATCTACCGCTACATCAAAATATGTAGTACATTAGAGACCCAAGGACAGTCACAACACCAGATGCGTGACTCGTGACACAACAAAACACACTCAAACCGCAACAAATATTGGCCAAGGCAGCAACAAACAAACACTGCAAGTTACTGCATAATATCTCTACGGACCACTCCAAGGTCTTCTTCGAGAGTGAGAGTAACGAGAAACAGACATACTATATCTCAGGTGAGGTGACGCTGTTACAAGGCTGGACTAGTCTCTCCGCACAACCCATCAGACCAAGAATCCGCCCACTCACATCATGCAATCATGCAACTAAAAGATTAATTTCCTGCGGCTCG
>NC_041389.1:718662831-718732675 GCF_002162155.2 Triticum dicoccoides | reverse complement strand
AAACACCTCTTCCGACTTCACGTCCTTTACTCTGAGGCTGTACATCGGGATCTGTCCTTCTCCATAATTAGTTCATCCGCTTCTCCGCTGAAACAAAACAGTCAAGTGCATGAAAGATACTGCAAAAGTGCGCATTCTCACTAAATTACCGGTAGTGCAAAGAAATTTGAACCGCCAAAATACATGTCCAACTATTCAGATTGCATATCACACTGATATAATATATATTTAGCAAAACAATCATATTTCTGATATCTTATGTTTAATGCTGCCATGTGACTCCTCAATAATAAAAGACACTAATTGCAAAAGCAAAAAAGTTAAGATAGCAACATAGAAGAAAAATGCTCGACCATCTGTCCATGTTCATGATAGTAAATAGGCAAAGACTGGTAAGAAAGAAACAAATCATGTGTCCATGTTCATGCATTTATCAAAGCTTCTAATTGGAAAAAGCCCCGACATATGCATCTCAGGTTTTGACTTTCATGCTCAAGATAACAATTTACTCATATACATAAAACTAAGGAAAAAATATCCAGTAGTCACAGCAGATTTATACATAAAACATCTAAGAACAACAAGCTCCCTTCAGAAGAATGTTTTTGTACTTGTACTGCATTGATCAGTGAACATACCTACTATTAGAAGGGTATTTCACAAGATTTATCTAACTACATAGCAGATTTCACACAGTATGTAGTTTCTTCAGGGCAAACACACGGCCCTTTTAGGTTCTGTAAGCAGTACTTTATTAATAGGCTCAAAATACAACCTTCACCGCAAACAGCGGTGTTTTGACATACAGACTGTCAAACACACAAAAAGGCAAAATCTAAACGCTACATAACCAGACAAGCCTCTGCAACTTCATATGACAGACGGTCAAGACACATTTATATGATACTATAGGATAATTCAAGACTTAAAAGATGGTCGAAGAGCAGACCTCTGGTGGTACAGCCTGCACTGAGGTCTGAGGGTCAGATGCCGCACATCTGTAAGAACTTTAGCAAGTATAGTAATATTGTGCTCAAGATGCTATATTGTTAGATGCAGGTAAGTGTCTACTGGCCAGGCGGGAACGCTTTGTGCGACCGGGTAACATCCAGCACCACACCTGATGTCTTCTGTTTAATGCCGCACATCTGTAAGAACTTTAGCAAGTATAGGATAGGAGACGGCAAGGTGAAAAATACTATTCCCTCCATTCCTAAATATTTGTCTTTCTAGAGATTTCAAAAAGTAACTACATACGGAGCAAAAATGAGTGAATCTACACTCTAAAATACGTCTATATACATCCGTATGTGGTAGTCCATTTGAAATCTCTAAAAAGACAAATATTTAGGAACGGAGGGAGTAAAACAACTAGGGCTGCATGTCTGGTAAAATAGATAAGACCTGTGATTTGATTTTGTACATGTCACACAGGGAGAAAGCATATGTCATCCAAACCACAGTGAAAGGCTGAAAGCGTGAATCTCAGGAGGTTTAAATAGAGTTGTACACAGGGAGTACTGTAGAGAAGCGCTAATAGTGTGCAGATTTATGCAAAAGGGAAGTATGTTTATTCAATATAATGGACCGTGCACAAGAATACATAGCGGCAACTTGCCGACGCATTGGATTTTCCAGCCCCTAGCTAGATATGCACTGTGCATCCCAATGTCAACAGATTTGTTAAAGTAACATTAAGATGCACCTGGGCGAAATCTTCCCTTCAAGATACTTTTTAGCAGTTCTATGGACCAGGTCAATAACCGTTTTCGCATCCTTTTTATGACCTTCTAGGAGATATTTTTCTGATTGATCTATAGTTAAACCTTCCAATGCAGGGGCATTTTCCACCATATGCATAAGGAACTCAACTTGGCCAGTGCATGCTTTAAATCCTGTAACATGCAAACTCTTCAAGTTGTTGAACAGACACTCCGGTAGCTTCCTGATAGATTCAGGTTCTTGTACCAAATGGATATAACCAGGGAAACAAAACTGCAAGTTTGAATAAAAAATGAAGCATGATGAGAAGGTTTGTGATTAACCACTTGTTCACTGTATCTATTGTCAAATGTCAAGAACATATTGTGTTTAGAGCAACTCGCTGATAGACTTTTATCAAACTGTCATTTTATTTCATTAAAGATTTAGAGTGAATAAAAACTACTCCCTCTGTCCCATAAATATAAGATCATTTTGCAAGCTGTTTTAGCTTGCAAAACGATGTTATATTATGGGACGGAGGGAGTAGTAGCTTAAAAACAAAGCGAGTTGGATAAAGAACAGCAGGTAAAGTCTAAGAGTGTATCTCCATCCATCAGTTCCAGGACAGCATATGCAATAACATAGATAAAAAAACAAATTGTCCAGCAAGCTTAAAAACAAAGAGAGTTGGATAAAGAACATCAAGTAAAGTCTAAGAGTATATCTCCATCCATCAGTTCCAGGACAGCATATGCAATAACACAGATAAAAAGAAATTGTCCAGCACAACAGTTTGCTTACTAAAAAGAAATGTATGGAGTACCAGCAAAGAAGAAACCAATATGAATACTTACGTGCAGCTCTAACTTCTCAATGAAAGGAGCAGACCTCAGAAAAGAGACCAAGGATAAGACATCCAATCCTTCGACATAGACCAACCTCAATTGCAAATATGTCATTCTAGAAAACATGCATCGGTAATGCATCAAACGGGGAATCTGAAAGATAAATAACCAAAGGTCATGACACGATAATGTGATGTTATAAGAAAAATCATGACTTAAAGGATGGTCCAAGAGCAAACCTCTGGTGGTTTACAGTCCATGTCGAGGGTTAGATGTTGCACATTTTTAAGCACTTTACCAAGTAAAGTAATGGCGCGCTCAAAAGTGACTGTAGAAAACCATATATCTGCACATACCAGTTCTAATGATTTATTGAGGTCAATAGGCACCTTCCTTCCTTTGTATATAAAAGTTGCAAGATTCACCGTATCGAATGCTATACTTGTTACATCGCAGTACACAAGTTTCAAGTGCAGTAGATGAGGCAGCGGGCCATTAACCTTTAGTTCACCATTGAGATGGCATCTAACCATACTCAGCCACTCTAGATTACAGCAGTTTGACAACATATGTGGAATATCCTTCCCATTGACATTCACTAAGTTTAAGTCAAGCTTCCGTAGGTTAGGGAAGCCATTAAACTGCATTGGTGGCTGGAAATCTACAAAGCTAAGATGAATTTTCTGTAGACGGTGTACACTGTCCTTGTCTAAAAGCTTAAATGGGAATTTGTACTGACCATCACGACCTGGAAGTTGATGCTCTTGTGGTGCTAAATCAAAAACTAATGCCTTTGCACTTGATGATACAGCAAAACGAACCCAATTATTGAGGTGTTCAACAAACATCCTGTTCAAATCAATTTTGATCGCAAGCTCTTCAAACAACTTGCCACGGCACTGTGCCAAGACCCTATTAACAATGCGAATGAACGCTAGAGCATATACTTGTTTCCCATATCTGTTGTTGCCACATATTGTACTTCCGTCAAAACTCAGTTTAGGACAAACTGTCCACAAGTATCTCCATTTCCTTGATACGGCACTGGTTCTTACAGCCTCTTTCAGAGACAACTTTGAAAAAATTGTGCACAGCACGCCCTGCAGAACAAAAAATATATTATAAATGAACACAAGTAGACATGAGTAATCTGCAATCAAGAGACGAGATGGAGCACGAGATTTTGGTGCAGTGCCTCTGGAAGGTCTCCAAACAGATCAATCGCTGATTCATTGGCATCAATTGGCCCGTGATGGATGTAGTCAGATATAACTCCACAGATGAGAATGCAGCACAGTTTACATCGATCGTTCCCTATTATTCCCTTGGCATGGATTACTCCGCAAAGCAGAATGCTCAGCAGTTGAAACTGGCCGTTGGCTATCTGCTTTCGATGGAATGCTTCATGCCGTTGAATGTGCTTGCATAAAGAGCTCTGAAAGCCAGAATGCTCAACGGTTCGAGCTGACGGCTTACTGTTCCGCTGCCTATGCGGAGTTGCCTTGGATGGCAATGATCGGCCACTGTAGTTGTGAAGTTGAGGATGTTCCCCATTCTGAACTGCAATGGAGGATATGGAGAAAACCAAAAAAAATTACCTTAGTAGCAGTATTATGATAACAGAGCAAGTGGAGTGGTGTGTCAGTATTCATAAGAAATCAGTTGCAAACAAGTAGTAGAAATTAGTACTCTGCAACCAACAGACTGGCTGGACCACGAGATTTTAGTGTAGTACCTCTGGAAGGTCTCCAAGCAGATCAACCGCTGGTTCCTCTGCGCCATGAGCGATGTAGTCAGACAAAACTCCACAGATGAGAATGCCACACAGTTTGAACGGATCGTTTGCTGTAATTCCCTCGGCACGGATTGCTCCGCAAACCAGAATGGTCAGCAGTTGAAACCGGCCATTCGATATCTGCTTTCGACAGAACGCTTCACTACGTCCTATGTGCTCAGACATAGCCCTGAAAGCCAGAATGCTCAGCGGTTCAAACTGATGGCCTGCTATCCTGCTGCTGCTGGTGGCTCGTGGGTGGAGTTGCCTTGGATGGCAACGATCCACAACTGCAGTTGTTCCAAGCATGACGGTGAGCATGTTCCCCATTGTAAACTGCAAAACACAAGGAGAAGCCTAATTAAAACAGTTTTTCTTATTCTTTTGAGGATATTGAAACAGTTTTTCTTATTTTTCTGAGGATATTAAAACAGTTTTTCTCTAACAAATTTTCATAAGTCACCCTCCCCTCTTCACACACACAAAAAAGTTGCTTCCTTTACTGGGGGCAGGGGCGGATCCAGCGTGTACCCAGAATTTCTCGAGGCGGCAATGGATTTGAAGTAATCATGGGTGAGAGATACCTCAGAAACCAGTTGCCGGAATTATCGAGCAGGGAGATCGAACGGCGACGGGAAGGGGAACGGTGATGGCGGCCCGTGAAAGGCGGAGGGGTTCGGGTGGGCGCCGCGGAGGAGAAGAGGTACACCGGCAGCGGCAGATCGAGCTGCGGTGGGTGGGTCGGTCGGACGGACTGAGGAGAGTACGGCGAGGAGTCGGGGAGGAAGGTATCCGTGCCTGCCGGCGGCGAGGAAAAACGATGGGGAATTCTGGTGGCACTTCTTTTCGGCTTTATTTTAGCAGTAGATACAGTCCGAACACTGCATCTATAACCGGACCACCCATACCGGCCCAAAAGCCCGACGAGCTTTTTTTTTTAGGGTAAAGCCCGACGAGCTGTCCGGTCACTCTTCGGACCCAAAAACCATACACCCAACCACGCCGTTTAAATCCGACCCAAACGTCCAGATTGATCGACAGTCCCCATATTCAGCCCCATGCCTAGGGCGGATATGAAAATGCCCAGACGCGTCCGGTCATGCCTGCCATATAAGACTAACCGCTAGGACCCACGTGGTCACGCGGAGACCGTTGGTCCAACGGGCACCTCCTCCGGTCCGCGCCGCGTGGCGCCGCTCTAGCGTGCCACCCAAGAAAGCAAGTCCGGCTATTTAAGCCGGACGACGACAACCCAACCTTAGCCTATCCCCGTTCCTTCCCTCTCCCTCCCACTTGCATCGCCAACTTTCATCTCCTCGCCGTAGCCGCTAGCCATGGTCCAGCAGAGGATCACCACATACGGCATGTTGATGTCGGAGCGCCAGTTGCAGCCGCTGGAGGAGATCTGGGCGAGGCACGCTACTCGTATCACTGTCGGCCTTCCCCCGGGTTGGCCGAAGCCGGAGGAGAAAGAGGAGGAGGAGGCGGAGCTAGAGGAGGACGATGCTGCCATGAAGGAGGAGCCAGAGCCGGTGGAGGCAGACTGTCGGTGTCAAAACCGGCGGATCTCGGGTAGGGGGTCCCGAGCTGTGGATCTAGGATCAATAGGGAACACGGGACGATGAACGCGGTGTTTACCCAGGTTCGGGCCCTCTCGAAGAGGTAAAACCCTACGTCCTGCTTGATTGTATTTGATGTGTATGATATGGTTACATAGTCAATCTACGGCAAGATCAGGCGAGCTAAACCCTAGGTTGATGGGGTTATGGATGCTGCTCTAGCCCTAAAGACTAAAACCCTCTGGCTTATATAGGCACCAGTAGGGTTAGGGTTACATGCGATCAGTTACAACAAAGGAAAGATCACGCTATTCTAGACTTGGAGGGCACACCACGACCGAAGATCTTCTATCCGGACACTCTCCACGCCCTAGTTCGGCTCCATAGTAGCCCATCAGTCTGGCCCCGTAAGCAATGGGTCGGCGGCCCGAGGATCCCTTAATCCAGGACTCCTCAATAGCCCTCGAACTAGCCTCCAACGCCAGTACTTGTGTTCGACTTCCGCATATTCCACGGTCTTCGGCTTGCGAGGCGAGTTCTCCATCATGTCCTGTGTGTGCTCGGAATTAAGTGGTGTCCGGAATCCGGTGTATTTGTTTTACTTAGCCTCGAAGGCCAAAGTGCACAAGTGTGAACAGTGCCGATGTCTAACAACTTTTAGCGAAGGGTCGCGTCCGGTCATAACACCGAATGGTTGGAAATTCTTGATACATGGCTTGAGGCCGCCCCTCCATTGGCACGTCTCATCAAGGCAGAGATCGTGCCCGTTTTTTAGGGGATATGATCAATGATTTCGATTCCCCTACCCGCGCATAAAATCGCGAGCGTATCGGGAAGTGGAGAGGCCCGCGGCGTGAAAGGGGAACCCTTGGCTCCTCCGCGGCCTATAAGAAAGGGGAACGGCTACAGTTATCACCTCACGCCTTCTTCCGCCTCCCGCTGTTGCCTTTCTAATCTCCAAAGCTCTAGCGCTCTGCCTTACTCTTTCGCAGTGACTCCCTTCCCGCCTCCTCCTAGCTACGGCTGTCGGTGTCAAAACCGGCGGATCTCGGGTAGGGGGTCCCGAACTATGCGTCTAGGCAGATGGTAACAAGAGACAAGGAACACGATGTTTTTACCCAGGTTCGGGCCCTCTCGATGGAGGTAAAACCCTACTCCTGCTTGATTAATATTGATGATATGGGTAGTACAAGAGTAGATCTACCACAAGATCAGAGAGGCTAAACCCTAGAAGCTAGCCTATGGTATGATTGTTGTTCGTCCTACGGACTAAAACCCTCCGGTTTATATAGGCATAGAAGAGGGTTAGGGTTACACAGAGTCGGTTACAATGGTAGGAGATCTACATATCCGTATTGCCAAGCTTGCCTTCCACGCCAAGGAAAGTCCCATCCGGACACGGGACGAAGTCTTCAATCTTGTATCTTCATAGTCCAGGAGTCCGTCCAAAGGTGATAGTTCGGCTATCCGGACACCCCCTAATTCAGTACTCCCTCAGTAGCCCCTGAACCAGGCTTCAATGACGACGAGTCCGGCGCACATATTGTCTTCGACATTGCAAGGCGGTTTCCTCCTTTGAATACTTCATAGAAGATTTTGAACACAAGGATAGTGTCCGGCTCTGCAAAATAAGTTCCACATACCACCGTAGAGAGAATAATATTTACACAAATTCAATCTGCTGACGTATTCCGTGGCGTGACATCACACCACGACCAAGCCTTTACTCGAATCGTTTTACTATCCCACCTCAGCGTGTTTAGCGAGGCGGTTTCCTTGGCACGTCTTATCAAAGCAGAGATCGTGTCCCCTTATTCTAGGATTCTCATTAATACGGGCGCGGGTAACCCAGTCGTGCCCGTTGGCGCGTCTCCTCTATTGAAGGCGAGTCCCGAACGGTCACGGGGAAGGCTCTTGGTATTCAACCTCTTTATAAAGAGACCAAGGCTCCACTCCTTTCTTTCAATCTCAATCGAATCCGCCCCTCGCCTCGAGTTCCAACACCCAAAACTCCAGATTCAGGCGCTTCAGACCTTCGATGATGCCCGGCTCCGACCTGCAAGGCCGGTGGATGCCTTCCTCCGTTACGGAAAAAGACGTGCTAAAGCTAAGAGATGCCGGGTATCTAACCGGTGAAATTTCGCATAGGCTGCCTGCCCAAGGGCAGGTTATTCCCACTCCCAAGCCTGGTGAAAGCGTGGTGTTCGCGTCTCACTTTCTTCGGGGGCTAGGCTTCCCGACGGACCCCTTCGTGAGGGGGCTCATGTTTTAGTATGGGTTGGAATTTCATGACTTGGATCCGGAGTCCATCCTCCACATCTCATCGTTCATCATCGTATGCGAAGCCTTCCTCCGCATTACCCCTCACTTAGGATTGTGGCTCAAGACCTTCAAAGTGGAGCCGAAGATGATCAAGGGGCAGCAGGTAGAGTGCGGAGGGGCTGTTATAAGCAAGAATGCCGATGCTCCATGGCCCGAGGGCTCTTTTCAAGAGGAGCTCAACCTATGGCAACAAGAGTGGTTTTATATCACAGCTCCCAGAGGCACCAAATGGGTGGAACCACCTGCCTTTCACTCGGGTCCTCCACCGCGGCTGGCGTCATGGGTCAATAAAGGACTTGACTGGGGGCCGTCCAAGGATGTGCCATTGTGGCAGGGCCGCATTCAAGACCTCCTAGAGAGAGAGATCACTCTATTCGTAGTAGCGCAGGTCATGTTGATTCGACGCACCCTGCCCTGCAAACGTCGCCCCCTCCGCCTGTGGGAATTTAACCCGGAGGGACCACAAGCTCTCCAACATTTTATGGGCGCGACGCCCGTGGAGATGTACAAGCTTTTCTTCGGATCACAAGCGATGTGTCCGGACTTGACCGAGGACGCAGGTCTGAGCTGCAATCGCCCGGATACTCAAGTAAGTAGCCCTGTACCCGGACACGCTATCCCATATTTATCACGAACTTGCCCTTTAAAAGAGCTGTTCCTTGAACAGAAGTGGATAGCGAAAGCAAAGTTAATCAGGTGTCCGGCCCCCCTCCTTGAGACCACATTGGATCCCGTGTTAACCAGGATGCTGGAGGTTGCGCCTTCGGAAGAAGGTGAAGGGGGGAACAAGGAAGCTACCGCCTCCATGAAGGAGGCTGTCAGGAAAGGAGGGATCGAGAATCCCTCCATCCAAGGGAAGAAGAGGACCGCCTCTGAAGACCCGGAGACCATGGTCTCAAAGCGGGGGAAGAAATCTTCGTCAGAGGGTCCTGTGCCGAGAGATGCCTCGGCCGCATTGTGCCCCCAAGGGGATCAGCCCTCCACCGAGCCGTAAGTAAAAAGGGGAGTTTTTTTAAAATAAAGGATATCCCTGCCCTATTTCTGATGAAGATAACTGAAATTTTACCTTGTAGTTCGGATCTCAGCCCTTCTCAGCAGAGCTCATCTTCGGGGGATCTTCGTCGGGAGATGATGGAGAGCGAAACGCCTCCCCTTGTCGTACCGTCTTGCGAGGCCGGCGACCCTGAGGTGTCGTCGTGGAGGGTTTCTCCGAGTCCGGCGGGGCCGGAAGGCACTCGTATGTCCCCTCAAAGCCCTCCGCGTCCGGCCTTCAAAAAAGGCCATCGGACGAATCCGGCACCACCTGGTGTACGGTCGGAGGAGCTGAAGGATCTGCTCGGGTGAGCGTTTATCTCAGAAGATCACCGTGCGTTAATGGGTACGGCGATTGAAAGGATTTCATCCGCTGAGAGCGGATTGCACGAAGCCGTCAGAAGTTTACTGACAGGTTTTGAGGTACGCAAAATGATGTACCTTCTGACAGTTCCACATATAAAATGCGCCCTGTGTAGATAGTAGCCCCTGAGGCTCGGTGTGTTGTCAAAAATGACTGCGCGCCGAGGATCATAATCCCAGGTATAATGTGTCGCCCTTCCTATGTAGGTGGCGAAGGGTCTGGTGGCTAACCAGACTGATGAATTTGCCGAACTAAAGCGACAACTTGACGTGGCGGATGCCGACATCGTGCTTGTCAATAAGCGACTTGACGAGTCACAAGGTATGCAATTTCTTCGAGGATACCTGGTAAGGGAGCTTGATGCCCGTGCCTTACAACATGTATGCTTGATGCAGATGGTGCCGCTGCCATGGAGATCCTTCGGGCGGAGCTCGCCCGAGCCAAGGAGCGGGCCAGAAAGAGTGATGCGGCTGCCTTAAAGGTGGCCGAAGAGCTAAAAGCCGAACATGCTGCTCACTGCCGAAGCAAGAAGGAAATGGCCGAGATGGCCGTGAAGTTGAAGAATGATGCCGACCGCTGCAAGCTTCTTGAAAAAGAAGATCGAGCGGTGCAAGAGGACCTGAAGAAGGCCACTACCGAGGCCAAGGATGCTCGCTCTGCGATGAGAGCTATGAAGGAGGAGTTGTGTTAGGCCGGAGATATCGCGGCTGGAAAGCCCTTTCTGCCGCGGAGGAAATTCGTGGATCCTAAATATGCTCAGTTGGACTGGCTATGGAGTGCGGAGGATGCTTATCTGGAATTGGCGGCAAGTGCCGCGGACGCGGCCGAACACTTCCGAGATCAAAAGGATCACGAAATGGAAAAGGTTTTTTGGTCACAGTTCCATAATCCAGAGCGCCCACTTCCATTAACCGATCGCTTGGCTGAATGGGCGAAGCTGAATAGGTTATCCGGACTTGCCATGAAGGATGTCGTGAGTCTTTTGTGGCCGAAAAGGCCCGAGCCAAAGAGTTATTTTGGCTTGGTGCAGCAGTTCCTTGGTGCGGTGCCGCATATCAATGCAATGAGGAGGTCGGCATGCATAGAGGGTGCGCAGATGGCTCTTGCCCGTGTCAAGACATACTGGGCGGAGATGAAGGCCACCGATGTTGCATCCCAAGATTCGGATGGAAGCCGAGTACCTGTCGAGCACTATTTTCAGGAAGTTCTGCAGGGCGCTTGTTTAATAGAGACGCAATGCTCGAAGGATATTATGTTTGAATAACATGTATTATTGTGAAACCATGTATCTATGGAATATAAGAGCTTTTTATACTTGTGCCTTTCAAGAATTAAAATACCTTCTGTGCGGCCGCTAATGTATATGTATATATAACCTGAAAGATGGCAGTCTTCGGCTTCAGCCCCCACGCATATAATGCGGGGGTGTTTGCAAAAGGGCATTTTCACACTTGATCCAATGTCTTGGTCCTATAAAGGAGGTGGTAGCGTAGCAAACTAGGTAACCGGACTATAATGCTTTATCACTTTCACTTAGCCATAGGAGTTTGACAATGGGGCTACTATATAGCCCCTAGGGGCACCGCGCTCACCCGAATTCATATGTGCCTGACCGGGAAACGACCCTTCGTCAATGCGGAGGAATTCTATAGATTCCGGCGGGTCATCGAGTGGTTGACCAGTCTCACGCTATATCATGACAGCCAGTTTTCGGCTTTCTCTACTGAGGTGCTCGCCTGGCTGAACCGGGGCACAATCGCAGTAGTTCTCCTGGTGCCGCCTTAGCCGATAGAGCAGAACGTAAGGCAGCAAAACACAGGAGCCGGGCAAACCCAACATTTGACCAAAGACATGATTCGGAGCTGATGCATATAAGGCCTAACTCGAGACGCTGAACACTCCCTAAGGTATTCGGTCTTTATGAAAATGGGCCGAACAACGCCCTTAGTAATAAGCCCCTGGTGTCCAGGTACGCGCAAAATTCTGACGTGACCCATGCCAAAACACCAGCCTCCTCCTTGGTTATGGCAAGAAACCAGGGGATGTGTATCAACAAGAGACAGTAAAAAAGGTTTACGCAGGGTCTTAATCTGAAAAGAATCCTTGTCACGGGTCCCTACTGCACGTCTGCGCCTGTGTCTCCGTTGTGCCGTATCCTGGACGGGTGTAGCACGGTGTTCATCTGTAAAAGAGGGGAACTTAGTTGAAAAAGATCATGCGAAAATGTACGTTATACTAAATAAACAAAGTACAATTCAAAAAATGAATAAAATTGAGCTTTATTGTCTCTTGTTGTACATGCGCGGAGCCCCTTGTACAGGGGTATGCAGCTAGTAAGCCCTTGTATGTTTACGCCGGACTCGTCTAGCCGTGTCCGGGATTTGAACGACCTTTTTAGGTGCTTTGATTGGTGAAGCCGGCTTAGTGTGTGGCTGTCAAGGCAGTCACACCATCTTCCACGCTCGAGGAACACTCGGTATTTCCCTTTAAGGAGATGATGCCTCGCGGACCGGGCATTTTAAGTGTAAGGGATGCATAATGCGGTATTGCATTAAAGCGGGCGAAAGCTTCGCGTCCCAGTAGTGCTTGGTAGCTACTTGTGAACGGGGCGAGGTGGAAGGTTAACTTTTCGCGGCGGAAGTTATCGAGCGAGCCGAACACAACTTCTAGCAGTAGAGAGCCTGTACAATGGGAAGATGGGCCTGGCATTACCCCTTGAAAGGAAGTGTTGCTATGGCGAATTTTGGTTGGGTCTATCCCCATTTTGCGGATTGTGTCCTGGTATAGCAGGTTTAGATCACTGCCGCCGTCCATTAGGACTTGTGTAAATTGGAGTCCGTCAATTATCGGATCTAATATCAAGGCAGTCCATCCTGCATTCCGGATACTTCTAGAGTAATCCTGATGGTCGAAGGTGATTGGTTTTAACAACCAGTGGCGGGACTCCTCTGGGTAGACCGTATGGCGCGTACCTCTATGGGCGCCGCTCTATTTTTCCCTTTTGTCACGTGAAGTGAGTTTACTGTTTTGACTTCTTGTGGGAAATTCTTTTGTTTTTCGGTGCTCTTCTTGTGGGGTTCGTCATCGTCCTCGCTTGGTGTGTCGAGCCCCTTGTGTTTGGCGTTGAGTTTGCCGGACTGCTTGAAGACCCAACAATCTCTGTGGGTATGGTTTGCAGGCTTCCCGGGAGTACTGTGAATTTGGCATATCTTGTCCAAGATTTTGTTTAAGTTAGATAGCTCGTCCCTGTTATCCTTAAGGGGCAATTTTTTATGATTCTGCCGAGATCTTTTGAACCTGGCGTTGACTGCCGTGCTCTTCAGGCTGTTTCCCTTGGTCCAGCGCTGGTCCTTGCTGCATTGTGGTTTCCCGTTTCCATCCCTGACTTTGGATGTACCTGGGTCACTGGTACTGCATCTTGCGAGCCAGCTATCCTCTCCCGCGCAAAAGCGGGTCATGGGGCTTGTTAATACGGCCATTGTTCTTGGCTTTTCTTGGCCGAGGTGTCTAGCGAGCCATTCATCTCGGACGTTGTGTTTGAAAGCTGCTAAGGCTTCGGCGTCCGGACAGTCGACTATTTGGTTCTTTTTAGTAAGGAATCTGTTCCAGAATTTTCGGGCTGACTCTCCGGGTTGTTGAGTTATGTGACTTAAATCGTCTGCATCCGGAGGTCGGACATAGGTCCCTTGAAAATTTGCCCGAAAAGCATCCTCGAGCTCTTCCCAACTTCCAATGGTGTTTTCGGGGAGGCTTTTGAGCCAATGCCAGGCTGGCCCTTTGAGCTTGAGGGGTAAGTATTTTATGACGTGGAGGTCATCTCCTCTAGCCATGTGTATGTGGAGGATGTAATCCTCAATCCAGACTCCAGGGTCTGTTGTTCCGTCGTATGCCTCTATGTTTACGGGCTTGAATCCCGCTGGAAATTCATAATCCAGAACCTCATCGGTGAAACATAGGGGGTGTGCGGCACCCCTATATTTAGGTGTATCATAATATTCGGATACTTGATTGTTGCATTGCTTACTAGAGCTTGCTTTCTTGGCCCGTAGATAGATCTAACTGGGCCATCTTTTTGATGCGAATCCGTGTGTGGGTCGCGTGCCGGCTTGTGTGTGGCGCCGTTTGCCGCTCTATGTTTGCCATGGGGTCGTCTATCCGACCGGGTGGTCTCCTTGTTCTTTGATTGTGGGGGCTCTACAGCCTCCTCATCAAATTCGGGCAATAGTTTTCGCTTCGGGTAGCTCGTTGTTCGGCGACTATCGCCGTATTTGTCTGCGGTGTTGAGTAATTTGCTCCATCTGATTCTGAGCGCATCTTCCGCTGTTTGGAGCTTCCGCTTCTGCTTTTTCAGGCTACACGCAGTGGCGACGAGCCTTTTGTGGAGGTTCTTCTGCTCCAGCAACTTGTCCGGTGCGAGATCGTCCGGACTGTTATCTTCGTTGGGGACGGAATGTTTATCCAGGTTGTCATGTTTGGACGGTTGCTCGATGGCATGTTCGTCATCCACCGGTTCGCCCTGCTCTATGGCTGTTGTCTTTGTCGAGGCGGGATTTTGAGCGGCACTTACGTCGCCGTTTTGACTGATTTTCGAGGGAATGATCCCTCGTGGCGTCCCATTGTTCCTCGTTGTCGCTTCCTTTAGGTGTGTCCACCATGTATACATCGTGAGATGAGGTGGCTGTCCAGTGCCTTATAGGTGTTGGTTCATGCTTATCTCCTACATCATCATCCATACCGCCGATGTCTTCGGAGTCGAAATCGAGCACGTCGTTTAAACTTTCGACAGTGGCTACGAAGTGGGTGGTGGGTGGGCTTTGAATTTCTTCATCGTCCGCATCCCAACCTTGCTGACCATAATCCGGCCAGGGCTCTCCTGATAAAGAGAGAGACTTTAGTGAATTCAGGATGTCGCTAAAGGGCGAGTGCTGAAAGATGTCCGCGGTGGTGAACTCCATGATTGGTGCCCAATCGGATTTGATTGCCAGGGGCGCGGAAGGTTCGAAGTCCGGAGAGGAGTCCGGCACCTTGGAGTCACGAGCTTCGCAAAGGACAGGGTTGGTGTTCGGCTCAATCGCCGTAGAGATAGCAGCCCTCGAGGCGGTGTCCAGCCACCTGTCCTCGATCAGCGCAGTCGACTCCGAGCTAAGGGTCGGAGCGGATACTTGTGCGGCCTCCAGGGCACTGTCCGGCGGCAGAGCTAGATCATGCCCATCGTGACAGTGCGGCACGCTTGGCTGTGGCTCGAATCCGTCGAAGATCAAGTCTCCGCGGACGTCAGCCATATAGTTCAAACTTCCAAATCTGACCTGATGGCCAGGGGCGTAGCTTTCAATCTGCTCCAGATGGCCAAGCGAATTGGCCCGCAGTGCAAAGCCGCCGAATACGAAGATCTGTCCGGGGAGAAAAATCTCACCCTGGACCGCATCGTTGTTAATGATCGGAGGAGCCATCGGGCCTAAAGATGACGACACAGAGGAACTCTCAATGAAAGCACCAATGTCGGTGTCAAAACCGGCGGATCTCGGGTAGGGGGTCCCAAACTGTGCGTCTAGGCGGATGGTAACAGGAGACAAGGGGCACACTGTTTTTACCCAGGTTCGGGCCCTCTCGATGGAGGTAAAACCCTACTCCTGCTTGATTAATATTGATGATATGGGTAGTACAAGAGTAGATCTACCACGAGATCAGAGAGGCTAAACCCTAGAAGCTAGCCTATGGTATGATTGTTGTTCGTCTTACGGACTAAAACCCTCCGGTTTATATAGGCACCGAAGAGGGTTAGGGTCACACAGAGTCGGTTACAATGGTAGGAGATCTACATATCCGTATCGCCAAGCTTGCCTTCCACGCCAAGGAAAGTCCCATCAGGACACGGGACGAAGTCTTCAATCTTGTATCTTCATAGTCCAGGAGTCCGGCCAAAGGTGATAGTTCGGCTATCCGGACACCCCCTAATCCAGGACTCCCTCAACGGCCATGGCCAGATCCGGAGCTAATGGCAAGTGGGAGGCCTCCG
Source organism: Triticum dicoccoides (assembly GCF_002162155.2). Classification (NCBI taxonomy): domain Eukaryota; kingdom Viridiplantae; phylum Streptophyta; class Magnoliopsida; order Poales; family Poaceae; genus Triticum; species Triticum dicoccoides. The sequence continues at coordinate 718,717,059 of NC_041389.1, read as the reverse complement.
TCATCACCAACGATGACATCGAGGAGCTAAAGCGAGCCGGCTACCTGTCGGCCGACGTCGCTCACCGGGCCCCCGAGGAGGGCCAGGTCGTCCCCACGCCCAAGCCAGACGAGAGGGTGGTTTTCCTCCCCCACTTCATCCGGGGGTTGGGATTCCCGTTGTACCCCTTCATGCGGGGATTGATGTGTTTCTACGGGCTAGATTTTCATGATCTAGCCCCCAACTCCCTCCTCCACATCTCTACCTTCATTGTCATTTGCGAGGCCCTTCTGTGGGTCCAGCCGCACTTCGGCATGTGGATGAAGGTGTTCAATGTCAAGCCGAAGGTGGTTGGCAACACCCAGGCGGACTGCGGCGGGTGAGGGAGTCCTAGATTAGGGGGTATCCGGACAGCCGGACTGTATACATCGTCTGGACTATTGAAGCGTGAAGATACAAGACTCAAGACTTCGGCCCGTGTCCGGATGGGACTCTCCTTTGCGTGGAAGACAAGCTTGGCGATCCGGATATTGTGTTTCCTTCCTTGTAACTGACTCCATGTAAACCCTAGTCCTCTCCGGTGTCTATATAAACTGGAGAGGTTGGTCCTTAGAAGGCCGATCACAATTACAATCATACCATCATAGGCTAGCTCTTAGGGTTTAGCCTCTACGATCTCGTGGTAGATCTACTCTTGTACAACTCATATCTTCAATATTAATCAAGCAGGAAGTAGGGTTTTACCTCCATCGAGAGGGCCCGAACCTGGGTAAACATTGTGTCCCTTGCTTCTTGTTACCATCAGCCTAGATGCACAGATCGGGACCCCCTACCCGAGATCCACCGGTTTTGACACCGAAATTGGTGCTTTCATTGAGAGTTCCTCTGTGTCGTCGCTCCAGGGCTTGATGGAGCCTTCAATCGTCAACAACACGGTCCAGGGCGAGACTTTTCTCCCCGGACAGATCTTCGTGTTTGGCGGCTTCGCACTGCGGGCCAATTCGCTTGGCCATCTGGAGCAAATTAATAGCTACACCCCCGGCCACCAAGTCAGGTTCGGAAACTTGAACTACACAGCGGATATTCGCGGAGACTTGATCTTCTATGGATTTGGGCCTGCGCCAGGAGCACCGAACAGTCACGACGAGCACGGCTTAGACCTGCCGTCGGACAATGCTCGGATATCGCCCCTGCGGTAGCCTCAGATCTAAATCCGGAGCAAGTTGCATTGCCTAAGGACGGAGGGGTGGACCCCGCCCTGCAGGCCGCACACTCATCGGCGGTGGAGCCGAACACAGGTCTCACCTCTGTGGAGGCCTGCAACCCCGGCCCCCCGGACTCGTATCCGGTTGTTGGCTCTGGTCCGCACACCCTCGAGCCAGCCAAGCCAGGCTGGGCTCCGGTAATGGAGTTTACCGCTGCAGACATCTTCCAACACTCACCCTTTGGCGACATGCTGAACTCATTAAAGTCTCTCTCTTTGTCAGGAGGCTCTGGGCCGAACTATGTCCGGCTTGAGTGGGAAGCAGGCAACGAAGGAATTCGCTGCCCACCCACCACCCACTTCATCGCCACGGTCGATGATTTAACCGACGTGCTTGACTTTGACTCCGGAGACATCGACGGTATGGACGACGATGCAGGAGAATTACAGGAGCCATCGCTCACAGGGCGGTGGACGGCCACCTCCTCATACGATATATACATGGTGGACACTCCGAAGGAAACCAATGGCGACGAGGCAACAGAGGATAACCCCTCAGGGAGAAAAGCAAAGCATGGGTGTCGTCGGCGCCACTCCAAGCCCCGCCACAGCAATACCGGCCCTGGAGATGAAAGCAATCCGGACGGCGTCGAAGAGGAATACAACCCTGACCAGCCCGCCTTCGAGCAGGCCGAACAGGAAGATGAGCAGGTCAGCCTAGACGAACAGGCGACCGACGGATATCCGGAGGAGGACAACTATATGCCCCCCTCCGAAGACGAGATTAGCCTCGGCGACGACGAGTTCGGAGTGCCTGAGGATCCCGTGGAGCAGGAGCGCTTCAAGCGCTGGCTTATTAACACTGCAAGGAGCCTGAAGAAGAAGCAGCAGCAACTCCATGCTGATCAAGACCTGCTCACAGATAGATGGACTGAAGTCCTGGCAGCCGAGGAATACAGACTCGAGCGCCAAATGACTGACCGGCCACCCCGTGGCCGGGATAAAACAGGATATCAGCCCGAATACCAGCCCGCACCCCCACGCCAATACACTACAGCCTGGGGCAACAGGCAGGACCTGCAAGATATTCTGGAAAACAAAGCAGGACAGCCAAGATCGATCTACGGATCGCGGGGGCGCGCCCTAGCACGCGACGATGACCATCACGCCGGATACATTATCAACAAGTCCGGTCGGGCCGAACACAGCAACCCAGACCAATTCGAACTGCGGAGCCACATAGTCCGGCACAGAGGCGCCGCACACCCCCTCTGCTTCACTGACAAAGTGATGGATCATGAATTCCCAGAAGGGTTCAAACCCATAAACATTGAATCATACGATGGCACAACAGACCCCGAAGTATGGATCGAAGATTTCCTTCTCCACATTCACATGGCCCGCGGAGACAATCTACATGCCATCAAGTACCTTCCCCTTAAGCTCAAAGGACCAGCCCGACACTGGCTAAACAGTCTGCCAGCAAATTCCATTGGCAGTTGGGAAAACCTGGAAGACGCATTCCTCGACAACTTCCAGGGCACATATGTGCGACCACCGGACGCTGATGACCTGAGCCACATTACTCAACAGCCCGGAGAGTCAGCCAAGAAATTCTGGACTCGGTTCCTAACTAAAAAGAACCAAATAGTCGACTGTGCGGACGCCGAAGCCCTGGCGGCTTTTAAGCATAATATCCGTGATGAGTGGCTTTCTCGACACCTCGGCCAGGAAAAACCCAAGTCAATGGCAGCTCTCACAACACTAATGACCCGCTTTTGTGCGGGCGAGGACAGCTGGTTGGCTCGCAGCGGCACCACGCCACATTCCGGCACTTCGGATGTCCGTGACAATAACGGCAAGCCACGATGCAACGAACATAAGCGACAGAACAACGATGACAACACTGAAGACACGGCAGTAAACGCCGGATTCAGCGGATCCAAGTTCGGTCAGCAGAAGAAGCCGTTCAAAAGAAACAATCAGGCACCGTCCAGTCTAGACCGCATACTCGAGCGCTCATGCCAAATTTATGGCACCTAGGACAAGCCAGCCAACCACACCAACAGAGACTGCTGGGTATTCAAACAGGCCGGCAAAATAAATGCCGAAAACAAGGACAAGGGGCTACACAGCGACGATGACGAAGAGCCCCGGCGTCCGAACACGGGGGGACAAAAGAAATCCCCCCCCCCCAAGGTGAAAACGGTCAACATGATCTACGCCACTCACATCCCCAAGCGGGAACGGAAGCGGGCACTACGGGACGTCTACGCGATGGAGCCAGTCGCCCCCAAGTTCAACCCATGGCTAGCTTGTCCGATCAACTTTGATCGTAGGGATCATCCTACTAGCATCCATCACGGCGTCTTAGCCGCATTGGTCTTAGACCCAATCATCGACGTATTTCACCTCACGTGAGTCCTTATGGACGGTGGCAGCAGCCTGAACCTACTTTATCAGGACACAGTGCGCAAAATGGGAATTGACCCTTCAAGGATTAAGCCCACCAAAACCACCTTTAAAGGCGTGATTCCTGGAGTAGAGGCCCATTGTACGGGCTCTATAACATTGGAAGTGGTCTTCGGATCTCCGGATAACTTCCAAAGCGAAGAGTTAATCTTCGATATCGTCCCTTTCCGCAGTGGTTACCACACACTGCTCGGGCGAACCGCATTTGCTAGATTCAATATGGTACCACACTATGCATACCTCAAGCTCAAGATGCCAGGACCACGCAGGGTCATAACAGTCAACGGAAACATGGACCACTCTCTCCGAACAGAGGAGCATACTGCAGCCCTCGCGGTGGAAGTACAATGCGGCCTACTCCGACAAACCAATCCGGCAACAACAACTTCGAGCACCGCCAAGAGAGTCCGGAGCACCCCGCAACAGGATCATCAAGAACGCCAAGAGCGCGACTAGCAGTCCGGCCTCCGCTCAAGCCCCATCAAAGCAGCATTCGTGCCACGCATACAGAATTACGCAGTCAAGATACCATGGGCGTAGGCAGAGGTGCAACAACGAGTCAGTCAATAGTGCGGGTAACCGCTACATACCTTCATAATCTTCCCCTTTTACCTTTTAGGACTTTGCTTTAGTGCAGCCTCTTCAGAAGGGCCGGATTGTCGGACCTATACAGGGGAGAAAACCAAGTAGGCAACAGGCGTTATGCACCGAAGGAAATACCCATGTGGAATCTACTTACGATCATTATACCTGTTTTATCTATCTATACGCGGCCTGCCCCTGGATAGGACATGTCAAATCGTCCTATTTATCTCCGCTTAATGCATCCATTGTAAACATACGCTTAAACGTATTATTCATCTATGGGAGATCATATACAGCGTCAGCTTATTATTCTTATTTGAGTATTTTTTTCTTATAAATGTTTATTTGATATTGCATCCGTACACCTTTGTACGGTCAGTTTGCCAGGGGCTTCTCATGGCACCCTGTAATACGGCAAGTAAAGTCCGAACACTTTCAACAGTGTGGCACCCCGAACTTATAGCACTATATGCATCAGCTCCGAATCATGTCTTGGGTCTACAGTTGGGTTAGCCCGGCTCCCTTGTTTTGGTACCTTATGTTCCGTTATATCGGCTAAGGTAGCGCAGGGAGAACTACTACGATTGTGTCCCGGTTCTTCCGGACGAGAACCTCAGTAGAGAAAGCCGAAAACTGACCGACATGATGTGGCGAGACCTGGTCGCTGTTCGAGAGGTCTTAAAATCCTTAAAGATTTTTCCACTTTAGACGATAAATCGGCTTCGTCCGATCTAGGCGTATATAGCGCCCCAATTTGTCCTTCCGGATTCTAGGGGCTTCTTCAAAATTTAAAATTGTAGACTTCTATGGCTAAGTGAAAGTTATAAAGCTGCATAGTCCGATTGCCTTGTTTGCTGGGCCGGACACCTCCTTAAGGGACCAAACATTTGGATAAAGAGTGTCCGGGTTTTCCATGAACACCCCAGTACTAGTTACGTGGGGGCGGAAGCCGACAACTGGCCTACTTTCAGAATTTTATAAACAGCCGCACAGAAGGTAATATTTTAAATCAAACAGTGCTACATAGCACAAGTAACTTTGTCTTTAAATTACAAACATGACAGAAGTGAATTCATTCTAAAATGGTGTCCTTGGTACATTCATCGGCCACAAGATGAGCTCCCTTCATAACGCCATCATAGTACATCTCGGGATGGCAATGCGCCTTGCCCTCCGGCGGCCCGTCCTTCACCAGCTTGCCCCAATGCACCTTCGCGCGGGCAAAGGCCCGGCGGGCACCCTCAATGCAAACGGATCGCTTGATCACTTCAAGCCGCGGACATGCATTCACCATCCGCTTGATCAGGCCGAAGTAGCTAGTGGGCAGGAGCTCACCAGGCCACATCCGGACTATGAAATCTTTCATAGCCACTTCGGCCGCCCTGTGGAGTTTGACCAACTGCTTCAGTTGGTCACTCAGAGGCATTGGGTGTTCGGCCCCAGCATACCGGGACCAGAACAACTTCTCCGTTGAGCTCCCCTCCTGGGCACGGTAGAATGCTGCGGCATCTGATACGCTGCGTGGTAGATCTGCGAATGCCCCTGGAGAGCTCCAACTTCGGGTAAGTAAAAGAAACACCTCCTCCACATGTTTGATTTGCATAAAGAATTTCTTACCCGCCGCTATCTTTTTGGCCTCCTGGATTTCCTGTTGTGCCTTCTCGGCTTCGGCCTTGGCGTATTTCATATTCACAAGGGCCTTAAAAACTCGGCCTCTTTCATCTTCAGATCATGCTCCACGGACTCGAGCTTCTTGCCGAGGTCCTGGAGCTCTTGCTGTACCTCGCCCACTCTAGCACTTTGCTTTTCGCGCTCATTGCATTCCAGGCCGCCTTGTCTTCAGCCTCGGACAACGCTTTCTTCAGGGATGCCACTTCGGCGGTGGCCCCTGTTACACAGTCACGACGCTTTGGCATTAGACTAACCAATTTTGTCTATCCTTAACTACATAAGAGCGGGGAATCACTTACCCTTGTTCTCTTCGAGCTGCCTCTTCGTGAGGTCGAGCTCTCCCTGCGCCTGCTCCAGGTCCCGCTTTAGTTCGGCAACCTCGGTTGTGCGGGCAGCAGCGGCAAGTAGCACATCCTGCTTATTCACATGAATATTTATTATTAGACTCCTGCGGATTATAATTGACCCTCCATCTGGTTTTTCTTTCCGAACACCAAACAGAGTATCAGGGGCTACTACCTATTGGGTGGTAATTCTACACATATTTATTACTTACGTCAAAGCCTGTCAGGAGGCTGGTGCAAGCTTCGGTTAGTCCGCTCTTGGCGGACGAAACCTTCCGAATCACCGCACTCATAAGAGTATGGTGCTCTTCATCCATGGAAGCGCCACGAAGCGCTTCCAGCAGACAATCCGGCGCCTCGGGCGCAACGTAAGTCCTCGATGCAGACGGCTCGTCCTCCCTAACGAGGGGCTACCCGCGTGAGTCCGGAACCATTGAAGGGTCTGGAACAGTGTTCGGCTGAGAGGCCGGCCTACTGTGGCTCTCATCGACGATCCGCGGGTATCTTGAACCCCGCGTGTCCGACATCTGGAATCCCGCCTTGGGGCGTCTCCAGAGTCACCTCCTCCCGCTCTGGGAGCCTTCGAGACAACACCTCCGTGTCATTCGTGGGCTGAGGAGTAGTGGCCGTCGGAAGCGAATTCATCTCCGAATCGCTCAGGGACCCGGAAGAAGATACCTCGGGGTGAGCCCTGGCCGGAATGCATATATGTTTGGTGTTATAAAAAAACTATGGAGTGAAGTCATGATAGAGTGCGGACACTTACGATCGCACTGGGGGCTTTCCCCTGGGCAGCCACCCCTCCTCGCTGAGAGCGGCTGTGGCGGAGTAGTCCGGAAGGGACACCTTTCCCTTCTTGGACGCCCCAGCCTCCTCCTCCGGGGCGACTTTCCTCTTTTTCTCCTCCCCAGTGCGGGGAGGTAGAATTTCTTCTTGCTTCCTCCCGCCTCTGCGGGAGGAATCTGTCTCGTCGTCATCGGACGACGTGGGTATGATGGCCTTGCGCCGAGGGCCTTTTCTGGCCCCCTGGTCCGCCTCCCCAGGCCCCTCGTCCTTTCCGGATGGGGCGTCTTCTTCTTCTTCTTCTTCCTCCCCTTCGTGGGAGGAGTGTGCCTTGTCGTCTTCGGACGAGGCTTCCGGCACAACCTTATGCGGAGACCCTTTCGGATCCCTAGGGCCTTCTTTTCGGCCTTCTTCTCCGGCACCTTGTACGGCACCGGGACCAGCATGTCCGTTAAGAGAGCATCAGCTGGGCCTTTTGGTAGCGGAGCCGAACAGTCAATCTGCTCCGCTGTCTTCACATAATCCTGAACAAATATGCGCAATAGCTTAAGACTCCCCCATGAATATATTGGGAGGAACTGAATCCGGTGGTAATCTGAAAACTCACCTGACTAGGAGGCCGCGCGGCGTGAAGCCCGCGGTCCTCGGATGTGGGAGGAGGTACTTCGGAGGCCTTTAACAACGCCTTCCACACGTCTTTGTGCTTCATGTCGTAGAGCCTCTGAAGCGTCTGGTGTTCGGCCGGGACGAACTCCCACAGATTGAATGCCCGCCTTTGGCATGGCAGAATCTGGCGAACGAGCATGACCTGGATCACGTTGACAAGCTTGATGTTCTTGTCCTTCATGCTCTTGATGCAGGTTTGGAGTTCGGTCAGCTCTGTAGATTCGCCCCAGGACAGGCCCTTCTTTTCCCAGGAGGTGAGCCGCATGGGGGTGCCGGATCGAAACTCGGGGGGCGCCGCCCAGTTGGCGTCGCGCGGCTCGGTGATGTAGAACCACCCCGACTGCCACCCCTTCACGATTTCCGCAAAGGAGAGCCGTCAAGCCAGGTGACGTTAGGCATCTTGCCCACCATGGCTCCTCTGCACTCCGCCTGCTGGCCGCTCACAATCTTCGGCTTCACGCAGAAGGTTTGCAGCCACAAGCCGAAATGAGGCTTGATGCGGAGGAACGCCTTGCATATGACGATGAACGCCGAGATGTTGAGGACGAAATTCGGGGCTAGATCATGGAAATCTAGCCCGTAGTAGAACATGAGCCCGCGGACGAAGGGGTGAAGTGGAAACCCTAGTTCACGGAAGAAATGGGCGACGAACACGACCCTCTCATGGGGTCCTGGGGTCGGAATGACTTGCCCGACATCCAGTAACCGTTGTGCTATGTCTGCGGCCAAGTATCCGGCCGCCCAAAGATTTGTGATATGCTTCTCCTTGACGGTGGAGGCCACCCACTTGCCTCCTGCTCCGGACATGTTTAGCTGTGCGGAGAAGACTTGGGCTTGGGCGCTGGAGCTCGAGGGGGCAAGAGTGGGCAAGGGAGAAAGAAGGTGTGGGTAAAAATGGGGAAATCTTACCTCTTTATAGAGGCGACGAAAGCGGTGCGCCTCCCCACTTGCCCGTTGGGAATCGCTTGCTTCCCATGCGCCACGATTGATGGCGTGGTGGGATTACCCATACCCATATTGATGAGAATCCCATGATAAGGGGACACGATCTCTGCTTTGACAAGATGTGTCAAGGAAACCGCCTCGCAATATGCGTTGTGGCTGGTTGTAGGAAAACATTTCGAATAATGACCCGACCATAATGACACGTCGCGTTGTCTAAAAAGTTGTCAGCAGATTGCATTTGTGAAATATCATTCTCTCTACAGCGGTATGTGAAGATCATTTTGCAGATCCGGACACGGTCTACGTGTTCGATAATTACTTTGGAGTATTCGGAGAAGGAACCCGCCTTGCAATGCCGAAGACAATACTGTGCGTCGGACTCATCGTCATTGAGGCCTGGTTCAGGGGCTACTGAGGGAGTCCTGGATTAGGGGGTATCTGGACAGCCAGACTGTATACATCTTCTGACTATTGAAGCGTGAAGATACAAGACTCAAGACTTCGGCCCGTGTCCGGATGGGACTCTTATTTGCGTGGAAGACAAGCTTGGCGATCCGGATATTGTGTTTCCTTCCTTGTAACCGACTCCATGTAAACCGTAGTCCTCTCCGGTGTATATATAAACCGGAGAGGTTGGTCCTTAGAAGGCCGATCACAATTACAATCATACCATCATAGGCTAGCTCTTAGGGTTTAGCCTCTACGATCTCGTGGTAGATCTACTCTTGTACAACTCATATCTTCAATATTAATCAAGCAGGAAGTAGGGTTTTACCTCCATCGAGAGGGCCCGAACCTGGGTAAACATCGTGTCCCTTGCTTCCTGTTACCATCAGCCTTGACGCACAGATCGGGACCCCCTACCCGAGATCCGCCGGTTTTGACGCAGACAGCGGGGCGATGGTCAGCAAGCTCACCCGAGTCCAATGGCCGGAAGGCACGTTCATCGACACTGTCAAAGTGTGGCAGAAGGAATGGTTCTACATAATAGAGCTACGGGATGCGGCCTGGACGACAGCCCCCGAGTTTAGATCAAGGACCCCCACGAGACTGACCTCGTGGAGCAAGAAAGGTCTTTACTGGGGATCCATTGATGAGGTGAAGAAACTGCAGAAACGCGTTTCCAATGTGATGGAGACCGGCGCCAAACTGACCAGCGTAGTTCAGATAATGCTCCATCGCTGCCTCCTTCCTTGCCAGAAGAGGGCAAGTGTGATGTGGACTCACAAGCCCGAAGACCCAGCCACAGTGCAACACCTCTTTGGCACTACCCACGACAAGGTGTGGAGTCTGCTGTTCAAGCCCCAGAAGAAGTGGCCGGCCGAGAAAGAAGGCATCGGTCTCGACGCTACAAACCCTCTGAGGAAGATAACTAATCCTTTGCCCGATGTGTATTCGGGCGCTCATACTGTCCAAAGTTCGGTATAAGTTCCTTTTTGTTGCCTCCACACGGCTGACTTGAGAAGGCTAAGAAGATTATGAAGGAAATATGCCCTAGAGGCAATAATGAAGTTATTATTTATTTCCTTATTTCATGATAAATGTTTATTATTCATGCTAGAATTGTATTAACCAGAAACATAATACATGTGTGAATACATAGACAAACATAGTGTCACTAGTATGCCTCTACTTGACTAGCTCGTTGAATCAAAGATGGTTAAGTTTCCTAGCCATAGACATGAGTTGTCATTTGATTAACGGGGTCACATCATTAGAGAATGATGTGATTGACTTGACCCATTCCGTTAGCTTATCACTTGATCGTTTAGTATGTTGCTATTGCTTTCTTCATGACTTATACATGTTCCTATGACTATGAGATTATGCAACTCCCGTTTACCGGAGGAACACTTTGTGTGCTACCAAACATCACAACGTAACTGGGTGATTATAAAGGAGCTCTATAGGTGTCTCCAAAGGTACATGTTGAGTTGGCGTATTTCGAGATTAGGATTTGTCACTCCGATTGTCGGAGAGGTATCTCTGGGCCCTCTCGGTAATGCACATCACTATAAGCCCTGCAAGCAATGTGACTAATGAGTTAGTTGCGGGATGATGTATTATGGAAATGAGTAAAAACACTTGCTGGTAACGAGATTGAACTAGGTGTTGAGATACCTAGGATCGAATCTCGGGCAAGTAACATACTGATGACAAAGGGAACAACGTATGTTGTTATGCGGTTTGACCGATAAAGATCTTCGTAGAATATGTAGGAGCCAATATGAGCATCCAGGTTCCGCTATTGGTTATTGACCGGAGACGTGTCTTGTTCATGTCTACATAGTTCTTGAACCCGTAGGGTCCGCACGCTTAAAGTTAGATGACGGTTATATTATGAGTTTATGTGTTTTGATGTACCTAAGGTAGTTCCGAGTCCCGGATGAGATCTAGGACATGAAGAGGAGTCTTGAAATGGCCGAGACGTAAAGATCGATATATTGGACGACTATATTCAGACTTCGGAAAGGTTCCGAGTGATTCGGGTATTTATCGTAGTACCGGAGAGTTACGGGAATTCGCCGGGGAGAAGTATTGGGCCTTACGGGAATAGAGGAGAGAGGCCAAAAGGAAGGAGGCACGCGCCCCCCCTCTGGTCCGAATTGGACAAGGGGTGCAGCCCCCTTTTCCTTCTCCCTCTCCCCTTCTTTCCTTCTCTCCTACTCCAACAAGGAAAGGAGGAGTCCTACTTCCGGTGGGAGTAGGACTCCCCCCTTGGCACGCCCTCCTCCATGGCCGGCCGCCTCCCCCCTTGATCCTTTATATACGGGGGCAGGGGGCACCCCATAGACACAACAATTGATCCTTGAGATCTATTGGCCGTGTGCGGTGCCCCCCTCCACCATATTCCACCTCGATAATATCGTAGCGGTGCTTAGGCGAAGCCCTGCATTGGTATAACATCATCATTGTCACCATGCCATCATGCTTACGGAACTCTCCCTCGAAGCTCGGCTGGATCGGAGTTCGAGGGACGTCATCGAGCTGAACGTGTGCTGAACTCGGAGGTGCCGTGCGTTCGGTACTTGATCGGTCGGATCGTGAAGACGTACGACTACATCAACCGCGTTGTGCTAACGCTTCCGCTTACGGTCTACGAGGGTACGTGGACAACACTCTCCCCTCTCGTTGCTATGCATCACCATGATCTTGCGTGTGCGTAGGATTTTTTTTGAAATTACTACGTTCCCCAATAGTGGCATCTGAGCTTGGTTTTATGCGTAGATGTTATATGCACGAGTAGAACACAAGTGAGTTGTGGGCGATACAAGTCATACTGCTTACCAGCATGTCATACTTTGGTTCGGCGGTATTGTTGGATGAAGCGGCCCGGACCAACATTACGCGTACGCTTACGCGAGACTGGTTCTACCGACGTGCTTTGCACACAGGTGGCTGGCGGGTGTCAGTTTCTCCAAGTTTAGTTGAACCGAGTGTGGCTACGCCCGGTCCTTGAGAAGGTTAAAACATCACTAACTTGACGAACTATCGTTGTGGTTTTGATGTGTAGGTAAGAACGGTTCTTGCTTAGCCTGTAGCAGCCACGTAAAACTTGCAACAACAAAGTAGAGGACGTCTAACTTGTTTTTGCAGGGCATGTTGTGATGTGATATAGTCAAGACGTGATGCTATCTTTTATTGTATGAGATGATCATGTTTTGTAACTGAGTTATCGGCAACTAGAAGGAGCCATATGGTTGTTGCTTTATTGTATGCAATGCAAACACCATGTAATTGCTTTACTTTATCACTAAGTGGTAGCGATAGTCATAGAAGCAATAGTTGGCGAAACGACAATGATGCTATGATGGAGATCAAGGTGTTGCGCAGATGACAATGGTGGTCATGACGGTGCTTCGAAGATGGGGATCACAAGCACAAGATGATGATGGCCATATCATATCACTTATATTGATTGCATGTGATGTTTATCCTTTATGCATCTTGTTTTGCTTTGATTGACGGTAGCATTATAAGATGATCTCTCACTAAATTTCAAGGTATAAGTGTTCTTCCTGAGTATGCACCATTGCGAAAGTTCTTCGTGCTGAGACACCACGTGATGATCGGGTGTGATAGGCTCTACGTTCAAATACAACGGGTGCAAAACAGTTGCACACGCGGAATACTCGGGTTAAACCGGACGAGCCTAGCATATACAGATATGGCCTCGGAACACTGAGACGGAAAGGTCGAGCGTGAATCATATAGTAGATATGATCAACATAGTGATGTTAACCATTGAAAACTACTCCATCTCACGTGATGATCGGACATGGTTTAGTTGATTTGGATCACGTGATCACTTAGATGATTAGAGGGATGTCTATCTAAGTGGGAGTTCTTAAGTAATATGATTAATTGAACTTTAATTTATCATGAACTTAGTCCTGATAGTATTTTGCAAATTATGTTGTAGATCAATAGCTCGCGTTATTGCTTCCCTATGTTTATTTTTGATATGTTTCTAGAGAAAAACTATGTTGAAAGATGTTAGTAGCAATGATGCGGATTAGATCCGTGATATGAGGTTTATCCTCATTGCTGCACAGAAGAATTATGTCCTTGATGCACCGCTAAGTGACAGACCTATTGCAGGAGCAGATGCAAATGTTATGAACGTTTGGCTGGCTCAATATGATGACTACTTGATAGTTTAGTGCACCATGCTTAACGGCTTAGAATCCGGACTTCAAAGACGTTTTGAACGTCATGGACCATATGAGATGTTCCAGGAGTTGAAGTTAATATGACAAGCAAATACCCGAGTTGAGAGATATGAAGTCTCCAACAAGTTCTATAGCTAAAAGATGGAGGAGAATTGCTCAACTAGTGAGCATGTGCTCAGATTGTCTGGGTACTACAATCACTTGAATCAAGTGGGAGTTAATCTTCCAGATAAGATAGTGATTGACAGAGTTCTCTAGTCACCATCACCAAGTTACTAGAACTTCGTGATGAACTATAGTATGCAAGGGATGACAAAAATGATTCTCGAGCTTTTCGTGATGTTGAAATCAACGAAGGTAAAAATCAAGAAAAGAGCATCAAGTGTTGATGATTGACAAGAACACTAGTTTCAAGAAAAGGGCAAAGGGAAAGAAAGGGAACTTCAAGTAGAATGACAAACAAATTGTCACTCCCGCGAAGAAGCCCAAAGCTGGACCAAATTCTGAAACCAAGTGCTTACACTGCAAAGGAAATGGCCACTGGAAGCGGAAATGCCCTGAATATTTGGTGGATAAGAAGGATGGCAAAATGAACAAGGGTATATTTGATATACAGGTTATTAATGTGTGCCTTACTAGTGTTTATAGTAGCCCCTGAGTATTTGATACTTGTTCGGTTGCTAAGATTAGTAAGTCGAAACAGGAGTTACAGAATAAACAGAAACTAGTTGAAGGGGAAGTGACGATGAGTGTTGGAAGTAGTTTGAAGATTGATATGATCATCATCACACACTCCCTATACTTTCGGGTTTAGTGTTAAACCTAAATAAATGGTATTTGACGTTTGCATTGAGCATGAATATGATTTGATCATGTTTATTGCAATACGGTTATTCATTTAAAGTCAGAGAATAATTGTTGTTCTGTTTACATGAATAAAACCTTCAATGGTCATACACCCAGTGAAAATAGTTTGTTGGATCTCGATCATAGTGATACACATATTCATAATATTGATGCCAAAAGATGCGAAGTTAATATTGATAGTGGAACTTATTTGTGGCACTGCCGTTTGGGTCATATCGGTGTAAAGCGCATGAAGAAACTCCATAAAGATGGATTTTTGAAATAACTTGGTTATGAATCATTTGATGCTTGTGAACCGTGCCTTTTGGGCAAGATGGCTAAAACTCCGTTCTTCAGAACAATGGAACAAGCTTCTGACTTGTTGGAAATAATACATACTGATGTATGCAGACCAATGAGTATTAAGGCTCGTGGAGGGTATCGTTATTTTCTGACCTTCACAGATGATTTGAGTAGATATGGGTATATCTACTTGATGAAACATAAGTCTGAAACAGTTGAAAGGTTCAAAGAATTTCAGAGTGAAGTGGAAAATCATCGTAACAAGAAAAATAAAGTTTCTACGATCTGATCGTGGAGATGAATATTTGAGTTACAAGTTTGGCCTTCAGTTAAAATAATGTGGAATAGTTTCACAAACTCATGCCACCTGGAACACCACAGCGTAACGGTGTGTCCGAACATCATAACCGCACTTTATTTGATATGGTGCGATCAATGATGTCTCTTACCGATTTACCAATATCATTTTGGGGTTATGCATTAGAGATAGTTGCATTCACGTTAAAATAGGGCACCATCTAAATCCGTTGAGACGACACCATATGAACTATGGTTTAGCAATAAACCTAAGCTGTTGTTTCTTAAAGTTTGGAGTTGCAATGCTTATGTGAAAAAGTTTCAACCTGATAAGCTCGAACCCAAATCGGAGAAATGCGTCTTCATAGGATACCTAAAGGAGACTGTTGGGCACACCTTCTAATCACAAATCCGAAGGCAAAGTATTCGTTGCTAAGATGGATCCTTTCTAGAGAAGGAGTTTCTCTCGAAAGAAGTGAGTGGGATGAAAGTAGAACTTGATGAGGTAACTGTACCTGCTCCCTTATTGGAAAGTAGTTCATCACAGAAATCAGTTCCTGTGATTCCTACACCAATTAGTGAGGAAGCTAATGATGATGATCATGAAGCTTCGGATCAAGTTACTACCAAACCTCGTAGGTCAACCAGAGTAAGATCCGCACCAGAGTGGTATGGTAATCCTTTTCTGGAAGTCATGTTACTTGACCATGGCGAACCTACGAACTATGAGTAAGCAATGATGAGCCCAGATTCCGCAAAATGGCTTGAGGCCATGAAATCTGAGATGGGATCCATGTATGAGAACAAAGTGTGGACTTTGGTGGACTTGCCCGATGATCGGCAAGCCATAGAAAAATACATGGATCTTCAAGAGGAAGACGGACGCTGATAGTTGTGTTACTATCTACAAAGCTCGACTTGTTGCGACAGGTTTTCGACAAGTTCAAGGGGTTGACTACGATGAGACTTTCTCACCCGTAGCGATGCTTAAGTCTGTTCGAATCATGTTAGCATTTGCCAAATTTTATGAAATCTGGCAAATGGATGTCAAAACTACATTCCTGAATGGATTTCTGGAAGAAGAGTTGTATATGATGCAACCAAAAGGTTTTGTCGATCCGAAAGGTGCTAACAAAGTGTGCAAGCTCCAATGATCCATCTATGGACTGGTGCAAGCATCTCGGAGTTGGAATATACGCTTTGATGAGTTGATCAAGCATATAATTTTATACAGACTTGCGGTGAAGCCTGTATTTACAAGAAAGTGAGTGGGAGCTCTGTAGCATTTCTAATATTATATGTGGATGACATATTGTTGATTGGAAATGATATAGAATTTAGGGATGGCATAAAGGGATACTTGAATAAGAGTTTTTTAATGAAAGACCTCGGTGAAGCTGCTTACATATTGGGCATCAAGATCTATAAGATAGATCAAGATGCTTGATAAGATTTTTCAATGAGTATATACCTTGGCAAGTTTTGAAATAGTTGAAAATGGATCAGTTAAAGAAGGAATTCTTGTATGTATTACAAGGTGTAAAGTTGAGTAAGACTCAAAACCCGACCATGGCAGAAAATAGAAATAGAATGAAAAGTCATTCCCTATGCCTCAGTCATAGGTTCTATAAAGTATGCTATGCTGTGTACCAGACCCATTGTATACCTTGCTCTGAATTTGGCAAGGGAATACAATTCTGATCTAAGAGTAGATCACTGGACAGCGGTCAAGAATATCCTTATTAAGGACTAAGGAAATGTTTCTCGATTATGGAGGTGATAAAAGAGCTCGTCGTAAAGAGTTACATCGGTGCAAGCTTTTACACCAATCCAAATGACTCTAAGTCTCAATCTGGATACATATTGAAAGTGGGAGCAATTAGCTAGAGTAGCTCCGTGCAGAGCATTGTAGACATAGAATATTTTTGCAAAATACATACCGCTCTGAATGTGACAGACCCGTTGACTAAACTTCTCTCACGAGCAAAACATGATCACACCTTAGTACTCTTTGGGTGTTAATCACATATCGATGTGAACTAGATTCTTGACTCTAGTAAACCCTTTGGGTCTTGGTCACATGACAATGTGAACTATGGGTGTTAATCACATACATATGTGAATATTGGTGTTAAATCACATGGTGATGTGAACTAGATTATTGACTCTAGTGCAAGTGGGAGACTGAAGGAAATATGCCCTAGAGGCAATAATAAAGTTATTATTTATTTCCTTATTTCATGATAAATGTTTATTATTCATGCTAGAATTGTATTAACCGAAAACATAATACATGTGTGAATACATAGACAAACATAGTGTCACTAGTATGCCTCTACTTGACTAGCTCGTTGAATAAAAAATGGTTAAGTTTCCTAGCCATAGACATGAGTTGTCATTTGATTAATGGGGTCACATCATTAGAGAATGATGTGATTGACTTGACCCATTCCGTTAGCTTAGCACTTGATCATTTAGTATGTTGCTATTGCTTTCTTCATGACTTATACATGTTCCTATGACTATGAGATTATGCAACTCCCGTTTACCGGAGGAACACTTTGTGTGCTACCAAACGTCACAACGTAACTGGGTGATTATAAAGGAGCTCTACAGGTGTCTCCAAAGGTACATATTGAGTTGGCGTACTTCGAGATTAGGATTTGTCACTCCGATTGTCGGAGAGGTATCTCTGGGCCCTCTCGGTAATGCACATCACTATAAGCCTTGCAAGCAATGTGACTAATGAGTTAGTTGCGGGATGATGTATTACGGAAACGAGTAAAGAGACTTGCCGTTAACGAGATTGAACTAGGTATTGAGATACCGACGATCGAATCTCGGGCAAGTAACATACCGATGACAAAGGGAACAACGTATGTTGTTATGCGGTTTGACCGATAAAGATCTTCGTAGAATATGTAGGAGCCAATATGAGCATCCAGGTTCCGCTATTTGTTATTGACCGGAGACTAGGCTTGGTCATGTCTACATAGTTTTCGAACCCGTAGGGTCCGCACGCTTAAAGTTAGATGACGGTTATATTATGAGTTTATGTGTTTTGATGTACCGAAGGTAGTTCGAAGTCCCGGATGAGATCGGGGACATGACGAGGAGTCTCGAAATGGCTGAGACATAAAGATCGATATATTGGACGACTATATTCGGACTTCGGAAAGGTCCCGAGTGATTCGGGTATTTATCGGAGTACCGGAGAGTTATGGGAATTCGCCGGGGAGAAGTATTGGGCCTTATTGGGCCATACGGGAATAGAGGAGAGAGGCCGAAAGGAAGGAGGCACCCTCCCTCTGGTCCGAATTGGACAAGGGGTGCAGGCCCCTTTTCCTTCTCCCTCCCCCTCTCTTTCCTTCTCTCCTACTCCAACAAGGAAAGGAGGAGTCCTACTCCCACCTCCCCCCTTTGGCGCGCCCTCCTCCATGGCCGGCCGCCTCCCCCCTTGCTCATTTATATACGGGGGCAGGGGGGCACCCCATAGACACAACAATTGATCCTTGAGATCTATTAGCCGTGTGCGGTGCCCCCCTCCACCATATTCCACCTCGATAATATCGTAGCGGTGCTTAGGCGAAGTCCAGCGTCAGTAAAACATCATCATCATCACCACGCCGTCGTGCTGACGGAACTCTCCCTCGAAGCTCGGCTGGATCGGAGTTCGAGGGACGTCATCGAGCTGAACGTGTGCTAAACTCAGAGGTGTCGTGCGTATGGTACTTGATCGGTCGGATCGTGAAGACGTACGACTACATCAACCGCGTTGTGCTAACACTTCCGCTTACGGTCTACGAGGGTACGTGGACAACACTCTCCCCTCTCATTGCTATGCATCACCATGATCTTGCGTGTGTGTAGGATTATTTTTTTGAAATTACTACGTTCCCCAACAGATTAGCAGTCCAGCTCCGCTACCCGAAGAGCCTCAATCGGCTCAACTGGCAGAACTGTTGATCGTGGCGCCTTACAAGGCGCTAGTGAAGAAGGGGAAGAACAAGAAGGATCTGTTGGAGGCCAAGGGAGGCCTCCGCTTGAGAGACTGTCCGGACACTAAGTCCGGAGATACTGCGGTCCCATCTGCCCAAGACGGGGGGAGGAGGAAGATGAGGAGGAGAGCGCCTCCTCCCATTCCAAGAAGAGGGCAGCGTCCGAGGAAGTCGAGGAGGTGCAACCTTATCGGGCCCATAAGAAGTGGTGCAGACCCAAGTTGGTCTTGCCCGATAGTTCGGACTCTGATGAGCAGCCTCTGGCATGTGAAGATGTCCCGGACTCTGTAAGGATTGCAAAAACCTTACAGACGGTCAAATATCCGTGAGCCAATGTTTAGGGTATAATGATTGATTTGATATCGCAGGCATCGTCCTTGGGCGCGGCTGCTAATGCCGCTCCCATGGAGGAGATGGATCAGAAGCTAAAGCGCTCGATCAAGAGGTTGACCTCGTCAACAAAAGGCTTGATGAGGCACAAGGTAAGCTTCTATTGAGATGTAAAGTTAATACCATCGGACACTTACGTTCTGGATTGTATGCTAAGCCCATGGTGTTTGGTGACTGCAGCTGCTGCCGTGGAGGTTTAGGGCCTCAAGGCAGTGCTGAAGAAGGACAAGGCAGCCGAAAAGAAAGCGGCAGCCGGAAAGGCGGTGACCAGACTTGAGGTGGTGAAGACCGCCGGTGAGAAGCATGAGGCTCGAGTGGCCGAAGTGCAAGTGTAGCTCAAGGATTTCGTCACAAAATGTGAGGCCCTTGAGCAACAACAGAAAGAGCAGTCCTCTGAGCTATCCAAGGTGGATAAAGAGCTCTAGGAGACGAGGACCAAAGTGCGGGGTGCCCGCGAAGAACTCTGCAAAGTGAGATAGATCGCGGATGGTAAGCCGTACTTATTACAGAGTGTTTTTGGTGGCAACAGGTTCGCCTTACTCACGCGGGTCTGGCGCTCCGCATGCATTTTCGCCAAGCTACCCAGGAATTTGGCAGATGCGGCGGAGCACTACGCCAAGCGGGAGGAGAACTCCGACCAGCGGCTCTTCTAGGCGCAGTTCCAGGCGCCCGAGCATCCTCCCCTCCTCAGCAACCAGATGAAGGAACTAATGGAGCTGCATCGAATGGCCGGGCCGGCCATGAAGGATCTCTATGTCCGGTTGTGGCCATCGGAGCCAATCTTGAGCAGCTACTTTGGTCTGCTGCAGAAGTTGTGAGATGCATCACCCCGGATTGATGCCGTGAAGCGCTCTGCATGCCTTGAGGGAGCTAGGCCGGCCTTTGCGAAGACCATGGTTCATTGGCCGAAGATCAAGCCAATGTACATGGCCACTGGTGCCCGACCAGTTGGAAAGGAGCATCGCCGCCCCGAACTGTATTATACACAAGTTATAGATGGTGCTCGGGCAATAGAGGGCCAGTGTTCCAAGGATGTAATCATTGCGGCTTTATTACTTTCACTTAGCCATTGGAGCCTGATCGCAGGAGCTAGTGACCAGCCCCCAACGCTTTGTGATGTATGGGGTAGCCGAGGCATGCCCTTGTAATCACGTGGTTCATGCTAGGACGAACCCTGCATATGACATAGATAAATCGCCAAAGATTTCTTAGTTTACACTTTTCATCGGATCGCTGACCAGTTCTCGCTTACTATGACGGTCAGTTTTTGGCTTTCTCCCCTGAGGTGCTTAGCTGGACTAGCCAGAAGCACAATCGCAGGGGTTCTCCCTTTACCTTCTTTGTTGAACGTGTGGAACGTAAGAAGGCAAGCACAGGAGCCGGGCAACCCAACTATTGACCCAAGACATACTTTGAAACTGCATATAGTGCAATATCCGAGACGCTGGACAACGAAAAGTGGTGCCGGACTTAGTACGTAGAGCTGGTGGGAAGGTCAAGCTCTTCGTTAATGAACTGATTTGAATTTTTTACGCAATGTATGCATGCCCAGTTGTTCGAAGAGATGGAAAGAAGAAAGAAAAAAAGAGGGCTAGATAGAGGATGCCCGAACACCGTAAAAGATGTTTTTATTTTCCATAAGCTCTGGATGTCTATCCGTACAATTCGAACTGCTGAGGCATTTATGATAAGTAAGAAAGGAAATTTTTACAGAGAAAGGTTTACACAGGGCCTTGATGTGTGGGTCAAAGCCTCGACTGTGCCCTGCTGCACGTCTGCGCCTTTTCTTCTGCATGGTGGAGGGGAGTGAATTGGTCATCCGTGAACACTGCATGCTGGCGAAGGGTGCCTTCGATAGGGGCCTTGAGACGTTGCCTTGCCATAATAGCTTGATGCTGAGCGATTCCGGTGTCGTACCCGTTGTGGTCTGAGGACATGGTGATGCCATGGTCCGGTTGAGCCGAACACATGGTGTTATGTGTTTAATATGAGCCCCCATGACTGCCCATGGTACCTTGAGCGTGAAGTTGTGCTGACGAGGCACATAGAGTGCAATAAAGGCGTGCGTGCCGTGGGGAGTGTATCCCTATTTGCAGTGTATGCGGGCGGGCTCCCATGACAAGGATCGGGCTCGAGCCCGTTTAAATATATCTCTGGCCTTTATGGCGGGCCGATACTTCGGCCCGTTGGCGGCGGCTTGGTCTTCGGCTGCGAGGGCCACAGTGTGTTCCTCGGTTCGGAGTGAGCGCTCTATATAATCGTTGATCGTTATGATGCCCGCAGGACCCGACATCTTTAGCTTGAGGTATGCGTAATGCGGGACGGCGTTGAATTTGGTGAACGCCATTCAGCCGAGGAGGGCATGATAGCCACTGCGGAATGGGGCGGTACCGAAGATCAAGTCTTCACTTCGGAAGTTGTCCAGTGAGCCGAATACCACTTTGAGAGTTACCGTGCCTGAGCAGCGGGCCTCTATGCCCGGAATAACCCCCTTAAATGTGGTGGTTCTCGGTTTGATCCTTGAAGAATCAATCCCCATTTTCCTCATCGTGTCTGCATAAATCAGATTGAGGCTACTACCTCCGTCCATTAGGACTCTCGTGAGGTGGGGCCCATTGAAAATGGCGTCAAGTACCAGGGCTGCCGATCCTCCATGAAAGATACTGGTCGGATGATCCCTACTGTTAAAGGTGATCGCGCCAGCTGACCATGGGTTGAACTTCGGCGCTACGGGCTTGACGACATACACATCCCGCAGCAGGCGCTTCCTCTCCTTCCTTGGTATATGGGTGGCGTAGATCATGCTCACCATCTTAACCTCAGAAAGGAAGGGGTTTTGGCCTCCACTATTCAGCCTGCGAGGCTCCTCATCGTCTTTTCTTCGCGGGTTCTTGCCAGAGTCTTTGGTTGTGATCTTACCGGCCTGTTTTATCACCCAAAAATTAAGGTTGGTGTGATTGGCTAGTTTTTCGGCGGTGCCATGAATCTAGCAGGGCCTGTCCAGGATTGCGTCCAACTTGGTTGGGTCGTCTTGGTTGCCTTTAGAAGGCTTTTTCCATGGTCCAGACTTCAGATTATCCGGCATTGACTGCCGTTTCGTCCGCTTCGCCATCATTGTGGCGGCGTTTGTTCTTGTTCCTTCGTGGCTTCCCGTTCCCATCCTGAGCTTTCGAGGTGCCAGGGGTGTCAGGGTTGGTGCTTCTATGAGCCAGGCAACTATCCTCTCTGGCGCAGAAGTGGGTCATCACGGAGGTGAGCACTGACATCGTTCTCGGCTTGTCCTAGCCGAGATAGCGTGCTAGACATTCATCCCGAATACTATGCTTAAAGTCGGCTATAGCTTCAGCGTCCGAATAGTCAATGACTGGTTCTTCTTGGTCAACAACCGATTCCAAAATTGCCAGACTGACTCACCGGGCTGCTGGATTACGTGGCTCAGGTCACCGACATCCGGGGGACGGACATAAGTGCCCTGAAAGTTGGCTCGGAAGGCCTCCTCGAGCTCCTCCCAACACCCTATGGAGCCTTTGGGAAGGCTGTTTAGCCAGTGTATGGTCGGACCCTTGAGCTTTAATGGCAGGTACTTGATGGCATGGAGGTCGTCTCCTCGTGCCATATGAATGTGTAACAGAAAATATTCGATCCAAACTGCAGGTTTTGTTGTCCCGCCATAGGGCTCAATATTCACATGTTTGAAACCTTCCGGAAATTGGTGATGTATCACTCTATCTGTGGAGCAAAGGGGGTGAGCGGTGCCCCTGATTCAGGCTACATCACACCGGAGATCATCTGTCATCCAAGCTCGTTGCAGCTCCCGGGCTCTATCATTTCGGTCTAGCCAGGATTTGTATCTATCCCGTCTAACATGAGGATCTCTTTTGGGCCCGTAGATGGACCTTGTCAGGCCTGCCCGAGCGTCTAGGTCACAGCGTAGGTCGTACTCATAACCTGGCTGAGGGAGTTCCGGAATAGGGGGTGTCCGGATAGCCGAACTATCATCATCGGCCGGACTCCAAGACTATGAAGATACAAGATTGAAGACTTCGTCCTGTGTCCGGATGGGACTTTCCTTGGCGTGGAAGGCAAGCTTGGCGATACGGATATGTAGATCTCCTACCATTGTAACCAACTCTGTGTAACCCTAGCCCTCTCCGGTGTCTATATAAACCGGATGGCCTTAGTCCATAGGACGAAGAACAATCATACCATAGGCTAGCTTCTAGGGTTTAGCCTCCTTGATCTCGTGGTAGATCTACTCTTGTAACCCACACCATCAATATTAATCAAGCAGGACGTAGGGTTTTACCTCCATCAAGAGGGCCCGAACCTGGGTAAAAACATCGTGTCCCTTGTCTCCTGTTACCATCCGCCTAGACGCACAGTTCGGGACCCCCTACCCGAGATCCACCGGTTTTGACACCGACATTGGTGCTTTCATTGAGAGTTCCTCTGTGTCGTCACCGATAGGCTCGATGGCTTCTTCGATCATCAAGAACGATGCAGTCCAGGGTGAGACCTTCCACCCCGGACATATCTTCGTATTCGGCGGCCTCGCACTGCGGGCCAATTCGCTTGGCCAGCTGGAGCAGATCGAAGGCTACGCCCCTGGCCGTCAGGTCAGATTTGGAAGTTTGAACTTCACGGCTGACATCTGCGAGGATTTGATCTTCGACGGATTCGAGCCACAGCCGAGCGTGCCGTACTGTCACGACGGCCATGATTTAGCTCTGCAGCCAGACAGTATCCTGGAGGCCGCACTCAAAACCACTCCGATCTTCAATTCGGAGCCAGCTCCGCAGATCGAGGATGGATGCCTAGACACCGCCTCGGGGGCTGCAACCTCTACGGCGATGGAGCCGAACACTGACTTCGTCCCTCGTAAAGCTCACGACTCCAAGGTGCCGGACTCCTTGCCGGACTCCGGACCTCCCGCGCCCCCTCCAGTCGAATCTGATTGGGCGCCGATCATGGAGTTCACCGCGGCGGACATCTTTCAACACTCATCTTTTGGCGACATCTTGAGTTCGCTAAAGTATCTCTCATTATCAGGAGAGGCCTGGCCGGACTGCGGCCAGGATGGTTGGGATGCGGACGACGAAGAAATTCAGAGCCCACCCACCACCCACTTGGTAGCCACTGTCGACGATCTAACCGACATGCTAGATTACGACTCCGAAGACATCGACGGTATGGACGACGATGCCGGAGACGACCAAGAACTAGCGCCCACAGGGCACTGGAAAGCCACCCCATCCCACAACGTATGCATGGTGGACACACCAAAAGGAAGTGACAATGAGGAAAAACGGGACGTGGCGCAGGACAACTCCCCCAACAGACAAACAAAGAGGCGACGCAAGCGCCGCCCGAGGACCGGCATCGACAAAAACGGTACCCATATGGACCCGGCCCTAGAGCAAGGCGAAGTAGTGGACGACGCACACGTCAACAAGCAGCCAGCCGGACATGAACAGGACAAGCAATCCATCCCCAGCGAAGATGATCTCACATCACCAGAGCATATGAATCTCCATAACAGGCTCGTCGCCACTGCAAGAAGTTTGAAGAAGCAAAAGCGGAAGCTCAAAACAGCGGAAGACACACTCAGAATGAGATGGAGCAAAGTACTCAACACCGCAGGTAAATATGGCACTAGTCACCAGACAAAGAGCTACCCTAAGCGCAAGCTGTTGCCCGAATTTGACGAGGAGGCCTTCGAGCCCCCGCAGTCAAAAAAGAAAGGGGCCGCCTGGCCGGATAGACGACCAGATGACAGGCCAAGAGCAACACGGGGCGCCACACACAAGCCGGCATATGATCAGCATAAAGATCTTCAGAAAAAGGATAACCCGGCCAGGTCTATCTATGGGCCAAAAAAGAAGACTCCAGGAAGTAACACAACCAGCCGAGCATTTGAAGACAATGGCACACCCAAATACAGGGGCGCCGCACACCCACTATGTTTTACTGACGAGGTACTGGATCATGGATTTCCAGCGGGATTTAAATCCATAAACATAGAGGCATACGACGGAACAACAGACCCCGGAGTCTGGATTGAGGATTATATCCTACACATACACATGGCAAGAGGAGACGATCTCCGTGCCATAAAATACCTTCCCCTCAAGCTCAAAGGGCCGGCCCGACATTGGCTTAAAAGCCTCCCAGAAAATACGATTGGGAGTTGGGAAGAGCTTGAGAATGCGTTTCGAGCAAATTTTCAGGGGACTTATGTCTGGCCTCCGGATGCAGATGATTTAAGTCACATAACTCAACAGCCCGGAGAATCAGCACGCAAATTCTGGAACAGGTTCCTCACTAAAAAGAACCAAATAGTCGACTGTCCGGACGCTGAAGCCTTAGCAGCCTTCAAACACAACGTCCGAGACGACTGGCTCGCCAGACACCTCGGCCAGGAAAAACCAAGAACAATGGCCGCACTAACAAGTCTCATGACCCGATTTTGCGCGGGGGAAGACAGCTGGTTGGCTAGAGGCAGCACCAGCGACCCGAATACATCCGAAATCAGGGGTGGAAATGGGAAATCACGACGCAAAAAAGATCAGCGCCAGAACAAGGAGAATGGCCCAAATAGTACGGTGGTCAACGCCAGATTCAAAAGCTCTCGGCCGAACAACAAAACACTGCCCTTAAAGGATAACAGCGACGAGCTATCCAACCTCAACAAGATTCTGGATAGACGGTGTCAAAAACACGGTACCTCCGGGAGGCCTGCAAACCATACCCACAGAGATTGTTGGGTCTTCAAGCAGTCCTGCCGACTTAATGCCGAACACAAAGGGCTCGACACACCAAGTGAAAGTGATGAAACCCAAAAGCAGCGCTCCGGAAACCAAAAGACTTTCCCATTAGAAGTCAAAACAGTGAACTCACTTCACGTGATAACACGCAGCACAGCCCCTGCTATACCAGGACACCGTCCGCAGACTGGGGATAGAACCCACCAAAATTCGCCATAGCAAGCACTTCCTTCAAAGGAGTGACGCCAGGCCTTTTCAGCCAATTTTACAGGCTCTGTACCACCAGGGGTCGTGTTCGGTTCATCCGACAACCTCCATCGTGAAAAGCTCACCCTCCATCGCCGCAGTTAGCAGTAGCCCTTAAGCACTACTGGGGCGTGCAACTTTCGCCCGCTTTAATGCAATACCACATTACGCGTCTCTTACGCTTAAAAATGCCCGGTCCACGTGGCATATTCTTAAAACTCCAGGTGTCTCTCGACCATGGAGAATGTGCGGCTGCCTAGACAGCCACACACTATTCCAACCTCGCAGGTCAAAGCCCCTAACAACAGGTCATTTAAACCTCGGACATGGTTAGACGAGTCCGGTGTAAATTAACAAGGGGCTTCCCAGCCGCATACCCCTTTTTTTAAGGGACCGCGCGCACAAATAATGAAAGCCAATAAAGCTCAACATTCTTCATCTTCCAAATTATACTTTATTTTGATACACTCTTTGCACGATATTTCTTAGAAACTAAGTCCTTCTCTTTTACAGATGAAGCACGTGCTACACCCGTCCAGGATACAGCACAACGGAGACACAGGCGCAGACGTGCAGTAGGGACCCGTTGCAAGGATTCTTTTTAGATTAAGACCCTGCGTAAACCTTTCTCACTGTCTCTTGTTGATACACATCCCCCGGTTTCTTACCAGAGCCGAGGAGGAGGCTGGCGTTTTGGCATCGGCCGCGTCAGAAGTTCCTGCCTGTACCTGGACACTAGGGGCTTAGGGCTTTTATTCTGCCCGATATCATAAAGACCGAACACCTCAGGGAGTGTTCGGCGTCTCGAGTTAGGCCTTATATGCATCATCTCCGAATCATGTCTTTGTTCAAATGTTGGGTTTGCCCGGCTCCTGTGTTTTGCTGCCTTACGTTCCGTATCATCGGCTAACGCGGCACCAGGAGAACTACTGCGATTGTGCCCCGGTTCGGCCGGGAGAGCGCCTCAGTAGAGAAAGCCGAAAATTGACTGTCATGATATAGCGAGAGACTGGTCAACCACTCGATCGACCACTGGAATGTTTAGAATTCCTCCGCTTTGACGAAGGACCGGTTCCCGGTCAGGCACATATGCACCCCAAGTTCGGAGAAGCGCGGTGCCATCAGGGGCTATATAGTAGCTCCACATTCGAGCTCCTATGGCTAAGTGAAAGTGATAAAGCATTATAGTCCGGTTGCCTAGTTTGCTATGCTATCACCTCCTTAAAAGGACCAAGACGTTGGATTAAGTGTGAAAAAGCATTTTTCTTTTTGCAAAACCCCCGCACCATGTGCGTGGGGGCTGAAGCCAAAGACTGCCATCTTTCAGATTATACATATATATACGGCCACACAGGAGATAGTTCAATACTTGAACACACAAGTATAAAAAGTCATTGCATTATAAACATGATCTTAGAAACCATACATGTCATTCAAACATAACATCTTTCGAGCACTGCGACTCTATTATATGAGCGCCCTGCAGGACTTCCTCAAAGTAATACTCGGTGGGGAATAGGCTTTTGTCCGAACCCTGGGATGCAACAGCGGTGGCATCCATCTCCGCCTAGTATGTTTTACCACGGGCGAGAGCCATCCGCGCACCTTCTATGCATGCCGACCGCTTCATCGCCTTAATATGCGGCACTGCCCCAAGGAATTACTGCAACAAGCCAAAATAACTCTTCGGCTTGGGCCTTTTCGGCCACAGATGAGTTACCACATCCGTCATGGCTAGTCCGGACAATCTATGCAGCTCCGCCCACTCAACCAGCCGATCACTCAACGGAAGTGGACGCTCCGGACTATGGAATTGAGACCAGAAAAGCTCTTCCATTTCATGATCCTCCTGGCTTCGAAAGTGCACGACTGCGTCAGCCACACTCGCCGCCAAGTCCAGATAAGGATCCTCCACACCGTACAATCGGCCCAGCTGAGCATACTTCACATCCGTGAACTTCCTACGCAGCATAAAGGGCTTTCCAGCCACAATGTCTCCAACCTGACGCAGTTCCTCCTTCATAGCCCGCATCGCACTACAGGCATCCTTGGCCTCGGCATCGGCCTTCTTCAGGTCCTCTTGCTCCGCTCGGCGTTCTCCTTCAAGAACTTCCAGGTGGTCGGTCGCAGCTTTTAATTTCATGGCCATTCCAGCCATCTCCTCCCTGCTTCGGCAGTGAGCAGCCTTCTCGGCTTCTAGCCCTTCCGCTGCCTTCAAGGCAGTCGCCTCGCTTTTTCTGGCTTGCTCCTTGGCCTGAGCAAGTTCTGCTCGAAGGTCCTCTACAGCAGCAGCACCATCTGCATCTAAGCATACAATTTGTAAGGAATGGGCGTCAGCTCCCTTACTAAACAACCGCGGGGCAACCACATACCTTGTGACTCATCAAGTCGTCTATTGATCAGCGAGATGTCTGCATCTGCAGCGTCGAGTTGCTTCTTCAGCTCAGCAAATTCATCAGTCTGGCTGGCCACCGAACGTTCCGCCACCTGCATGGGAAAGGCGACAGTTAATAACTGAGATTACGATCCTAGGCACGCTGTCGTTTTCGACAGCATACCAAGTCTCAGGGGCTACTATCTATACAGGGCGCACTTCATGTGCAACACTGTCAACAGGTATGTCATTTTTTGCGTACCTCAAATCCCGTCAGTAAACTTCCGACGGCCTCATACAACCCGCTTTCGGCGGACGAGATCCTCTCAATCACATTACCCATTAATGTGCGGTGATCTTCTGAGATGGACGCCCTCTTAAGCAAATCCTGCAGCTCCACCGGCCGTACTCCAATGGGTGCCGAACTCTCCGGCCCCGCCGGACTCGGGGAGACCCTCCGCGACGACACCTCAGGGTCATCCGCCCCGTGCGATGGGGCGGCAGATGGAGGTGTTTCGCTCTCCATCATCTCCGGACGAAGGTCTCCCGAAGATGAGCTATGCTGAGATGGGCTGAGATCCGAACTACAAGGTAAAAACTTCGGTTACCTTTAGACATTAAGCAGGGGTGTCTAATAATTATAAAATCCCCCTTTTTTCACTTACGGCTTGTTAGAGGGCTGATTCCTCCAAGGAGACAGTACGGCCGGGGCGCTTTCTGGCGCAGGACCTTCCGGTACAGATTTCTTTCCCCGCTTTAAGGCCTTGGCCTCCGGGTCTTCGGAAGCGTTCCTCTTCTCCCCCTGGAAGGAGGGACTCTCGATTCCTCCCTTATTAAACGCCTCCTTGGCAGAGGTGACAGTTTCCTCGTGCCCCCCTTCGCCCTCATTCTAAGGTGCAACCTCCAACATTTTGATTAACACGGGATCCTGCGTGGTCTCAGGGAGGGGGGCCGGACACCGTATCAGTTTTGCTTGTGCTATCCACTCCTGTCTAGGGATAGCTTGTTAAAAGGCAAGCTCACGATAAATAAATGGATGGTGTGTCCGGACACAGGGCTACTTACTTGAGTATCCGGGCGATTGTAGCTTAGGCCAGCATCCTCGGTCAATTCCGGATGCGTCTCCTGCGATCCGAAGAACAGTTTATACATCTCCATGGGAGTCAAACCCATGAAGTGTTGAAGAGCTCACGGCCCCTCCGGATTAAATTCCCACAGGCAGAGGGGGCGATGTTTGCAGGGCAGTAGGCGTCGGATCAACATGACCTGCACCACTGCGACCAGATTGATCTCCCTTTCTTTGAGGCCTCGAATCCGGTCCCGCAACAGGGGGACGTCTTTGGGCGGCCCCCAGTCACGCCCCTTGTTGACCCATGACGTCAGCTGCTGTGGAGGGCCCGAGCGAAAGACGGGAGGCGGCTTCTACCTGCTACCCCGGGGAGCGGTGATATAAAACCACTCCTGTTGCCACAAGCCGAGCTCCTCTTGGAAAGAGCCCTTGGGCCATGGAGCTTCGGCCCTCTTGCTTATAACCGCCCCGCCGCACTCTGCCTGACGCCCCTCGATCATCTTCGGCTCCACGTTGATGGTTTTGAGCCATAAGCCGAAGTGAGGGGTAGTGCGGAGGAAGGCTTCAGAGACGACAATGAATGATGAGATATGGAGGATGGACTCCGGAGCTAGGTCGTGGAATTCCAGCCCATAGTAAAACATGAGCCCCCTCATGAAGGGATCCGTCGGGAAGCCTAAACCCCGACGGAAGTGAGACGTGAACACGACGACCTCGCCAGGCTCGGGAGTTGGGATAACTTGCCCTCGGGCAGGCAGCCTATGCGAAATCTCGTAGGTCAAATACCTGGCCTCTCTCAGCTTCAGTACGTCCTCCTCCGTAATGGAGGAGGGCATCCACCGGCCTCGTAGATCGGGGCCGAACATTGTCGAGGATCGAAGGTACCTGAATTTGGAGCCCTGGGTGTTGGAACTCAGGGAGAGGGGCGGATTCGATAGAGGATTGAATAAAAAGAACGGGCCTTGGTCTCATTATAAAGAGGAAGAATACCAAGAGCCGTCCCCGTGACCGTTTGGAACCCGCCTTCGATGGAGGGGGCATGGTGACGGGCGCGGTTGGGTTACCCACGTCCGTATTTATGGGAATCCCGGAATAAGGGGAACACGATCTCTGCTTCGACAAGACGTGCCAAGGAAACCGCCTCGCTAAACGCGCTGAGGTGGAACAATAAAAACAATTCGAGTAAAGGCTTGGAAGTGGTGTGACGTCACGCCAGAGGATACATCAGCAGATTGATGTTGTGTAATATTATTCTCTCTATGGTGGCATGTGGAATTTATTTTTGCAGAGCCGGACACTATCCTGGTGTTCACAATCTTCTATAAATTATTCGGAGGAGGAACCCGCCTTGCAATGCTGAAGATAATATGCGCACCGGACTCGTCGTCATTGAAGCTTGGTTCAGGGGCTGCTGAGGGACTTCCGGACTAGGGGGTGTCCGGATAGCCGAACTATCATCATCGGCCGGACTCCAAGACTATGAAGATACAAGATTGAAGACTTCGTCCCATGTCCGGATGGGACTTTCCGGCGTGGAAGGCAAGCTTGGCGATACGGATATGTAGATCTCCTACCATTGTAACCGACTCTGTGTAACCCTAGCCCTCTCCGGTGTCTATATAAACCGGATGGCCTTAGTCCATAGGACGAAGAACAATCATACCATAGGATAGCTTCTAGGGTTTAGCCTCCTTGATCTTGTGGTAGATCTACTCTTGTAACCCACATCATCAATATTAATCAAGCAGGACGTAGGGTTTTACCTCCATCAAGAGGGTCCGAACCTGGGTAAAAACAACGTGTCCCTCATCTCCTATTACCATCCGCATAGACGCACAGTTCGGGACCCCCTACCCGAGATCCGCCGGTTTTGACACCGACACTGGCCATAATGGCTCCTTGCCTTGACGTCGAGGGTGAGTGGGAGGTTGTACGGTTTTATCAGCTATTCGGTCCCGTCCTCGAGGGGGGCGGTCCGGCTGGTCCGCCTTAGTGTACCTTGGAGGCGCTGGCTCCGTGGCCTCGTCATCAAATTGTGTCAGTAGCCTTCGCTTCGGGTAGCTTTTTCTCTGTTGTTTATGGCCGTACTCCTCTTTTGCATCCAGGACTTTAGTCCATCTCTCATTAAGAGTATCTTGTTCGGCCTTTATTTTTTGCCGCTGTTTCTTCAGGCTACACGTAGTGGTAATGAGCTGCCACTTGAACCGCTCTTGATCCAGCGGGTCTTCGGGGATGATGAAATCTTCGTCACCTAAGCTCACCTCCTCTTCAGATCTTCGGAAATGGGGAGGTAATTGTTGTCTTCGGAGTCATCAAGGTATTCGGGATCGAGCGGGTCCTCATGCTCCTCATGGTTGTTTTGTGGTTGTTCGTTGGCGTCGGGGTCTTCAAGGTTGTCCGCATTGTTCGGAGTAGCATTTTCTCCGGTGTTCGTATTGCTCGCATGGCTTCGACACGCCTTGGAGCAGTGGTGCTGTCTGTGGCGTTTCGGTGGCTCATCACTGGGCCTACTGTTATCCTTCTCGGGAGAGCCATTGTCTTCTTTTAGGGTGTCCACCATGTAGACGTTGTAGGTGGACGTGGCCGTCCAGCGGCCGGTGACGGGCGTAGCATCAGTGTTGATCATGGCCCCACTACTCTCGTCCATGTATTTGACGTTTTTTGAGGTGTAGTCCAACTTGTCAGTTAAGTCTTCGACTGTGGCCACTAAGTGGGACGTAAAATTCCCTGAAATCCGCCTCAAGGGGCAGCTGAAGCAAGTCGGGTTGGATCCTCCCGAATAGCCATCATCTGGATTCGGTCCAGTGCCTCATTTAATAAGGTGAGGGTCGCCGGACCGGTATGCAGTGGCCGTCGAGGGCCGGTTTCCGGCGTGGTGAGGCAATGAATGATCTACCTGGCCTGGATTTTGGTCTTCAAGGGCCGAGTTAACCTCGAGGCCCGGGGTCGGACAGTTGTAAGGAACCGAGGGCAAAGCCTAGTCTTTGCACGTTGTTTCGGTATTGGGGCTTGATACGTCTCCGTCGTATCTATAATTTTTGATTGTTCCATGCCAATATTATTCACTTTCATATACTTTTTGGCAACTTTTTATATTATTTTTGGGACTAACTTATTGATCCAGTGCCCAGTGCCAGTTCCTGTTTGTTGCATGCTTTTTGTTTCACAGAAACCCAATATCAAACGGAGTCCAAACGGGATAAAAATAGACGGAGATTTTTTTTGAAATATTTATGATTTTTGGGAAGTAAAATCAACGCGAGACGGTGTCCGAGGTGGTCACGAGGTAGGGGGGCGCGCCCTACCCCCCCAGGCGCGCCCCTGACCCTCGTGGTCCACCTGTAAGGCGGTTGATACTCTCCTTCTGGCGCAAGAAAGCTAATTTTATGAGAAAGATCTGGGCGAAAGATTCACCCCGATCACAGTTACGGATCTCCAGATATAAAGGAAACAGTGAAGGGGTAGAATCAGAGAACACAGAAACATAGAGATAGATCCAATCTCGGAGGGGCTCTCTCCCCTCCCAAGCCATGGGAGCCAAGGACCAGAGGGGAAACCCTTCTCCCATCTAGGGAGAAGGTCAAGGAAGAAGAAGAAGAAGGGGGGCTCTCTCCCCCTTGCTTTCGGTGGCGCCGGAACGCCGCCGGGGGCCATCATCATCACCGCGATCTTCACAAACACCTCCGCCATCTTCACCAACATCTCCATCACCTTCCCCCCTCTATATACAGCGGTCCACTCTCCCGCAACCCGCTGTACCCTCTACTTGAACATGGTGCTTTATGCTTCATATTATTATCCAACGATGTGTTGCCATCCTATGATGTCTGAGCAGATTTTCGTTGTCCTATCGGTGATTGATGAATTGCTATGATTGGTTTGAGCTGCATGTTTTATTATTGGTGCTTTCCTATTGTGCCCTCCGTGTCGCGCAAGCATGAGGGATTCCCGCTGTAGGGTTTGCAATATGTTTATGATTTGCTTATGGTGGGTGGCATGAGTGACAGAAGCACAGACCCGAGTAAGTAGGTTGTTTGCGTATGGGATAAAGGGGACTTGATACTTTAATGCTATGGTTGGGTTTTACCTTAATGAATCTTTAGTATTTGCGGATGCTTGCTAGAGTTCCAATCATAAGTGCATATGATCCAAGTAGAGAAAGTATGTTAGCTTATGCCTCTCCCTCAAATATAGTGATTACTGGTCTAGTAACGTAGTCAATTACCTAGGGACAATTCCACAACTCCTACCACCACTTTTCCACACTCGCTATATTTACTTTATTGCTTCTTTATCTAAATAGCACCTAGCTTTTATTTACGTGTTCTTTACTTTCTTGCAAACCTATCCAACAACACCTACAAGTACTTCTAGTTTCATACTTGTTCTAGGTAAAGCGAACGTCAAGCGTGCGTAGAGTCGTATCAGTGGCCGATAGGACTTGAGAGAGTATTTGTTCTACCTTTAGCTCCTCGTTGGGTTCGACACTCTTACTTATCGAAAGAGGCTACAACTATCCCTTATACTTGTGGGTTATCAAGACCTTTTTCTGGCGCCGTTGCCGGGGAGTCATAGCGTGGGGTGAATATTCTCGTGTGTGCTTGTTTGCTTTATCACTAAGTAATTTTTATTTTCTGTTCTTAATTGTTCTTTATCTTTAGTTATGGATATGGAACACGAAATACCAAAAAGAATAGGTGTACTTGCTACTCATGGAGATGGGGAACCTCCTAAAACCCTCGATGCTGGTTATGTGAAAGATATTATGTACTACTTTAATAATCCTGAGAAAACCCCATTCTACTATGTAATGGGAGTAACGTTGGATCAACGTGAATACTTTAGGGATTATCGCTTAACACAAAAAGGGAAACTATTATGGGATCAAATTCATATATTGAAGTGGTATGCTTGGCAACTATGCACGAGTTATGATTATACTTGTTGCTCTAGGATGAATGCTCCACACCTTCCCTTTTCATGCAAATTTAATAATAATAAAACCTTAGCTTCTTATGCTAATGGTATATATGATTACTATGATGTGGAACAAATAGAAGAATTTGTTGCTTTTATGGGTGCTTATGAAATTGAATCTATGTGTAAAGAGTTTGAAGATTTTGATGATGCTGTTTATAGATCTGAATATTTAGCTATCCTCAAATATTGCTATGAGAACTATGAATACAATTACGAAATTAATGCACTTATTAAGAAAGTCTCCGCTGTCCAAGAAGAGACTAATATTTTGCAAGAATCTATGGAAGAAGAAGTTGATGAAACTGTGAGCTCATTGGATGAAAAAGATGATGAGGAGAGCGAAGAACAAAAGGAGGAAGAGCGGATTGATCACCCGTGCCCACCTTCTAATGAGAGTAACTCTTCAACTCATACATTGTCTAATTCCCCTTCGTGCTTACCGGAGGATGATTGCTATAATGATTGCTATGATGATTGTTATGATCCCGTTGATTCTCTTGAAATACCCCTTTTTGATGATGCTTGCTATGCTTATGGCCAAGATGCCAATATGAATGATGCTTATGGAGATGAACTTGCTATAGTTCCTTATGTTAAACATGAAATTATTGCTATTGCACCCACGCATGATAGTCCTATTATCTTTTTGAATTCTCCAAACTACACTATATTGGAGAAGTTTGTGCTTATTAAGGATTATATTGATGGGTTGCCTTTTACCATTGCACATGATGATTTTGATGAATGTAATATGCATGTGCTTGCTTCTCCTACTTGCAATTATTATGAGGGAGGAACTATATCTCCACCTCTCTATGTTTCTAATACGATAGAATTGCAAGAAATTGTTTATACTATGCATTGGCCTTTACTTGGTGAGCATGAATTGTTCTTTTATGACATGCCGATGCATAGGAAGGGAGTTAGACTTCATTGTTGCATGATATATGTTACTTTGTTCTCACTACTAAATTACAGATCATTGTTAATTAAAATTGGCTTTGATATATACCTTGGGATCCGGGTGGATTCACTACTTGAGCACTATATGCCTAGCTTAATGGCTTTAAAGAAAGCGCTGCCAGGGAGACAACCCGGAAGTTTTAGAGAGTCATGTATTTCTGTTGAGTGCTTTTCATATAGTTTAAAAACAACAAAAATAAAGAGGGGAACCCAAAACTTTTCAAAAAGAGAAGTGAAAGTGAGAGAGACGAGCATTGTGAAAGTGGGGGACGTCCTTAAACTTGTTCAGGCCCATGGGAACTTTGTGAATCTTAATTATAGAAACTTTTCAATAAAAATAATTATCCCCTTGTACAATTCCATTGTATTATAAAAATAATGTGCCAAGGTTTGTGAGGGAGTCCTGGATTAGGGGGTGTCCGAATAGCCGAACTATCACCGTCGGCCGGACTCCAAGACTAGGAAGATACAAGATTGAAGACTCCGTCTTGTGTTCGGATGGGACTTTCCTTGGCGTGGAAGGCAAGCTTGGCGATACGGATATGTAGATCTCCTACCATTGTAACCGACTTTGTGTAACCCTAGCCCTCTCCGGTGTCTATATAAACCGGAGGGTTTTAGTCCGTAGGATGAACAGCAATCATACCATAGGCTAGCTTCTAGGGTTTAGCCTCTCTGATCTCGTGGTAGATCTACTCTTGTACTACCCATATCATCAATATCAATCAAGCAGGAGTAGGGTTTTACCTCCACCGAGAGGGCCCGAACCTGGGTAAAAACATCGTGTCCCTTATCTCCTGTTACCATCCGCCTAGACGCACAGTTCGGGACCCCCTACCCGAGATCCGCCGGTTTTGACACCGACATTGGTGCTTTCATTGAGAGTTCCTCTATGCCGTCGCCATCAGGAAGGCCTCGCCCCGTCTTTAAAGACGACACCATTGCTAAAGGAGCTTTGGGCATCAGTCAAACTATCCGGCTAGGTGGTTTTCTTATGACCGCCTGTTCCGCCGCCACGCCAACGATGACTTCTCGGGTCATCAAAAGCAATCTTCACTTCAACTCGGAATTCGCTGAGCAGCTAGATCCGATGGAGCTCTCCTCCTTAAATGAGCTCTTGGATCGCATCGCCGCCCTGGGAGTCTCTACAGACTACGATCAGATTGGGCCTAAAACCGACCTGAGAGAGATCAACTCTCCCCAGGCTACCCACCACGTTGCGGTGGTGGAGGAACAACACGGCGAATCTTCTTCTACACTAAGGACAAGCTATGTCCGGATTCCCGAACCCTCCATGCCGGATTCCCGCGGAGGGACGGACGTCGATCAAGTCCTGAACCTAAAGTCAGGCAGCGGACTGGATTCATTGGACAATATCCAAAAACCCAAGCTTCCAAGTTCGGAAACTTTTTGACCTTTGAGTCTTAGATCGGACGGGGTTCCGAATTCAATTCCACCCGCCCACCCAAACATAAGCGATCTATCCCGAATCCGGCAAGAGCCCGCTGAAACAGTACACCATTACTGGGCCAGATTCCTCCTGGTTATGGACAGGATAAAGGACTGCCGCGAGGAAGACGCAATCTTACTTTTCTGCAATAACTGCACGGACAAGGGAATCCTAAACGCCATAAGCCGTCGCGAAATCACACGCTTTGCTGACTTGGCATCCATAGTATGAAAGTACTGTGCGATGGAGAGCGCTTGGAAATCCAAAACCAACTTTTGGGATAATCCGGCTCTGAATACATCCCTAGTCCGAAATAAAAGGGTGCATCATCGTCAGGCACCCGGGTTAAATACCAAAAAGCAAAAAAACCCCTAAAGGGCACGGAACCGTACTGGAGGGATGGCTCAGTGGCCCCTGCAAAATTGACAGCGCAGAGGGCACCACTCCAACTCATAGCCTTCGAGCATGTTGGATACTACGGCAGGTGGCCAAAAGTGGCGAAGAGCTTCTAGCTCCAGAGAACCAGCCCAGTAATACCAGTACAATATTAACAGTCTTCGAGACTTTCGCATCAAATAATATGCGGAAACGAACACTCCGCAGCCTTGCCGAAGTCTACCAAGTAGCAACAATAAATCCATGGAGTGACACTGCTATTACCTTCAATGCCAGTGACGAACCTAAATTCCGAACAGCCGAGCACCAGCCGCATTGGTCCTCAGCCCAATAGTGGACGGCTTTCGCCTTACTAAGGTACTCATGGATGGCGGCAGTGGATTAAACCTAATTTACGAGGAAACCCTTCGAAAAATGGAAATAGACCAGAGCCGCATTGAGCGAAGCAGCACAACCTTTAGAGGAATAATCCCTAGTCGGGAAGCATGCTACACAGGAAAAATCACACTGGATGTGGTGTTTGGTTCGCCGGACAATTACAGGTCCAAGGAGGTCACGTTCCAAGTGGCCCCGTTCAGCAGCGGATATCACGCTTTATTAGGACGAGAGGCATTCACAATTTTTCAAGCTATAACCCATTACGGGTACATGAAGCTAAAAATGCCCGGGCCCAACGGAATCATCACTCTTGCCAGTGATCCAGACATAGCACTCTGCGCCGAAAATAAGACAGCCGCATTAGCCCTCGAGGCACTATCCGAAGCCCTAGCGGCCGAGGAACTCACCGTGCTACGATCCACGGTGAACAGGGACGATGTGATACTCGATAAGAGATCCAAGTCCACCTCTTTTAAACCAGCGGACGAAATAGTCAAATTCCAAGTCCATCCAACGGACCCTACAAAGACGGCCTCCATTGGGGCACATTTAAACCCTGATGTTGATGCCGCACTACGAGAATTCCTACGTGAAAATTGGGACATCTTTGCCTGGCACCCCTCAGACATGCCTGGAATCCCACGCCGGCTGGCCGAGCACAGCCTAAATATCCCAAAAGGATTCAAGCCAGTCAAACAGGCTCTTCGGCGTTTTTCCGAACCCAAGAGACAAGCAATGGGAGAGGAGCTAGCCAAACTTTTGGAAGCCGGATTCATCAGAGATATAAAACATCCGGACTGGCTAGCAAACCTGGTGATGGTACCAAAGAAAGATAAATCCTGGCGCCTATGTGTCGACTTCAAGGACCTCAACAAGGCTTGCCCAAAGGATCCATTCCCCCTCCCCCGCATCGATCAAATCATCGACGCTACTGCAGGGCACGATTCATTGTGCTTTCTCGACGCATACTCTGGCTACCACCAAATCAAGATGGCAGAGCCAGACCAAGCCGGAACGGCATTCATCACTCCATACGGACCATTCTGCTTCAACACAATGCCCTTCGGGCTCAAAAACACCGGCGCAACATATCAGCGCATGATTCAGACATGTCTGGCAAACCAGATCGGCAAAATAGTGGAGGCATACGTAGATGATGTGGTCGTCAAATCCAAGCATGTCGAAACTCTAGTTGACGACTTGAGGCACACATTCTACAATCTCCAAACATAAGACATTAAGCTCAACCCGGAAAAATGCGTTTTCGGCGTACCAGCCGGAAAGCTCTTTGGTTTCATTGTATCCGGAAGAGGAATAGAAGCAAATCCAGCCAAGATCCGAGCTCTGTCACAATTGGATATCCCAAAAAACCTCAAACAAACACAAAAATTGACTGGATGCGTGGCGGCTCTAAACCTTAGGAGAAAAGGCATTACCCCTTTATCGCCTCCTCCGGCGCACCGAACACTTCGAGTGGACGGATGCCGCCACGGCCGGACTCGAAGAAATCAAAGCCATATTGGCAACAAATCCGGTCCTGGCCGCGCCCAATTTGGGCGAACCGATGTTATTATATATCACGGCAACACATCAAGTTGTAAGCGCGGTACTCGTCGTCGAACGAAAAGCGGACGGACACAAGTTCCCTCTTCAAAAACCAGTTTACTACGTGTCCACTGTCCTAACTCCATGCAAGTCCCGGTACCCACATTATCAAAAGATAGCATACGCGGTGTTCATGGCATCCCGGAAGCTGCGACACTACTTTCAAGAGTGTTCGATAACAGTAGCCTCCGAAGTACCCCTTAATGACATTCTACACAACCGCGACGCGACTGGACGGATTGCAAAATGGGCCATCGAGCTCCTCCCATTCGACATAACCTATAAGCCACGGCGAGCTATCAAATCGCAAGTTTTGGCTGACTTCATCACCGAATGGACTGAAGCCGAACTCCCTAAGGAGTATGGCGCATATTCCAATTGGATCATGCACTTCGACGACTCCAAAATGTTGGCTGGCCTGGGGGCTGGCGTCGTCCTGACGTCCCCAACCGGAGACACAGTCCAATACGTACTCCAGATAATGTACACGGACTCCAACAACGCAGCCGAATACGAGGCCCTTCTACATGGTCTCCGGATGGCAGTCTCCATGGGCATTCAGCGCCTAGAGGTCCGAGGGGATTCAAACCTTGCAATATCCCAAATAAATGGAGACTTTGACGCCAAGGATCCGAAAATGGCAGCTTACCGAAACGCCGTCTTAAAAATGTCAGCTCGGTTTGAAGGGCTCGAATTTCACCATATAGCCCGGGACAATAACCAGGCGGCGGACGTACTGGCACGCATCAGCGCAAAGCGCGATGCCGTCCCTCCCAACATCTTCCTGGATTGGCTTTTCAAGCCATCCGTACTATGGGAAGGGGAGTCCGGAAAGAACAATCCGGACGCAACCGCACCGCCCAACACCGAACATTCTGACACAATCGGTGGTTCTGCCAACGAAATAACACCTTCAGCCCACGAAATAATGGCAGTTATCACCCCGTGGACCGAGCCACTCCTAGCCTACTTAACTAGGCAGGAACTTCCTAAGGACCAAAACGAGGCCCGCTGCATAGTACGGCGATCTAAAGCCTATAAGGTCCACAAGGGAGAGCTTTATAAGAAAAGCACAACCGGAGTCCTTCAAAGGTGTATCTCTGAAGAGGAAGGGCGAAATCTTCTGGCTGAAATTTATGCCGGACTCGGTGGGCACCACGCCGCAGCCCGGGCCCTTGTAGGCAAGGCCTTCCGTACAGGATTTTATTGGCCGACGGCCCGGGCAGATGCATAGGACTTAGTCCAACGATGTGTCGGTTGCCAGCTCTTTGCTAATCAAAGCCACATGCCACCCACCGCCCTAAAAACTATACCCATCACCTGGCCGTTCGCGGTCTGGGGGCTTGACATGGTGGGACCCCTTAAAGGAGGAACCCACAAGCAAAAATACCTATTGGTCATGGTGGATAAATTCACCAAATGGATAGAGGCCAAGCCAGTTAAGACGGCCGAATCCGGACCCGTGATGAACTTCATATCGGGGGTAGTACACCGTTACGGCGTCCCCCATAGCATCATCACTGATAAGGGCACGAACTTCACGGCCGACGAGGTTAAACTCTGGTGCAAAAACATGGGCATCAAGCTCGACTACGCTTCAGTCTATCACCCTCAAACTAATGGTCAAGTGGAGCGAGCAAATGGTCTAATAATGAGCGGCATCAAACCCAGACTAGTGCGGTCCCTTAAGGAATCTAACACACACTGGGTAGAGGAGCTCGACTCCGTACTCTGGGGGTTGCGGACCACGCCGAACCGTACTACCGGATTCACACCATTTTTTATGTTGTACGGCGCAGAGGCAGTTTTCCCCTGCGACATAATTCATGACTCACCTCGCGTGCGCATGTACGAAGAAACAGAAGCCGAGCTGGATCAGCAGGACTGTTTGGACGCCTTAGAGGAGGAACGTGATGTGGCAAAAGCTCGTTCCGCATTCTACCAACAGCAGGCTCGAAGATATCAAAGCAGAGAAGTACGGGCCAAAACTTACAGTGTTGGTGAACTAGTTCTATGCCTGCCGGACAAGAAAAAGGACAAACTCAAGCCCAAATGGGAAGGTCCCTTCATCATCGACCAAGTCCTGACCGGCGGAGCATACCGCCTGCGAAACGCATCGGATAACCGACTCGAGCCAAACCCATAGAACGCAGCCCGTCTCCGAAGATTCTACGCCTAGCGCCGGACTCTGAGTTTGTCTCCTTCTCCGTCCATATTTTGTACTCTAACTGTCTTTTATTTCTCTCCTCCCCCCTTTTTTTGTTTTGTTCTCACAAGCCTTTGGAGGCTCGCCTGCGCATTGTTCGCACACACTTGACGTGCTACTCGCACTCATGTTACCTGGGGGCTTCTTTAACAGAAGCTTATTTATACGGGCTTTATGCCCAACACATGTGTCACACTTCCGCATGTACCTTTTATTCACCATTATATGCATCGATATGACTTAAGTTTTGGCCAAGCTGGGTTGCCTGGCTCCTGTGCTTACCCCTACGTTCCCGATTGTTCGGCTAGGAGGTAAAGGGAGCACCTCTGCGATTGTTACTGCCGGGTCAGCCGGATGTGTACCTCAGACTGGGTGAAGCCGAAAGCTAGCGCTCTTAAGGGAATATTCGGTCGGTGAATTAAAAGATGATTTCTTACCTATTTATTTATCTGCCCCAAGATGCTTTCCTGCTTTTTTCGCAGTCCGGACATGCACTTTAGGGCATGCCTCCCAGGGAAAGGAACCCATAACGGAACTATTCTCCCTGGAAGATGTTTCTTACTAACCATGTAATATAACATAACTAGTTGGGCACTTGTCTGATAAAGCACTAATGACCCCTACGCCTGGTCTCCACGCATGCCCCGTTTTTTATATAACCGCGAGGGTATTCGGACACACTCCGGACTGTCAGGTCCCGAGGTTGAAGAGAAAAGGTCCGCTACGACAAATGATCTACAATCCGGCTAGAAGGCATTTTACATGTCATTTTAAATTACATAGTCAAACTGACTGATTGTATTCCTCTTCGATACCATCTAATAGACTGTCTAGTTTACAGTCCCGCCGGGAATACTTTGCGGCCAACTCTACTTGTCCGTACATAAGCTCACAAGGATCTCCTTCCCATCGGGCCCCACAGGTCCGACCTCGGCCATGTGGTTTGGATCCGCCTTCGCATACCGCGTCTTCACCATGGTCCAGGCCTCCCTAGCGCCTTTACGGTAGGCCGATATCTTCCATAGCCGGAAGCGCCGCCGTGCTCCCTGAAGCTTCTCCGCAAGCTCTCCAAGACCTTCGGGTAGGGACATGGATGGCCACAAGGCCTGGGCGACTCCGCTCATCACCTGCCGAACTCGTTCGTGCAGTTGCAGCAGCTCGGGAAGTAGGTCACCCGTTGAACCGGGCATTTCCTCCGCAGGATGACCCGTGAGCATACCTACAGACATATTTCTGTTAATCGACTTCCTCGCCGAACTCTTCTTTTCAGCAGTTCGCTCAAGCACTTACTATAAATGCCGCGACGAAGACGCCGATTCTCCTTCACGGAGTCAGACAACTGGGCCCGAACATCTTTCAGTTCCTCGCCCAGCTGGGTGTTGGCATCTTGGAGGTTATTTTTCTCTTGCCGCACCCTTGTAAGCACCTTCTCGCCGGCCTTTAGCTGGCGTAGTAGCTGTTGCTTGTCCGGATCTAGTCCGGCGCCACCTGCAATATTATTGTCAGACTTATACATACGCCGCACTTCACAAACTACTTATCTTTCAAAGTATATATTACCGGAGGGGGTCTCTGTGGCTCCCCCTGGGGCGGCTAGTGCGGCCTCAAGTTGGGCCTGGCACTCTTGAAGCTCCTGGGACAGGTGGGTATTCTTTTCCGTAAGGTCCTGCATAACAAACGATCCTTAAATCAGTTATTCTAGCTAATTTAAGTCTCGGGGGCTACTGGCATATACAACTATCAAAATTCCTCACCCGTATGTCTTTCACATACTGCTTTGTGGCTCTAGCTAGACCATCTTGAGCGGCACGGAGATGCGCATCTCCTGAATTAAAGGCGTTCAATGCCTCTTGGGAGAAACATGCGTCACGAAGGATTGTCCGGCGGCGCCTGTGATTCATGGCACTCTCCACCTCAGATTTGGTGGCGGACAACCTGTCGGCATCCTCCGTTGGAGGAGCATCCAACACGCGCCTTGTGTTCACCTCCCCCTCCGGACCTGGCGTTGGAGCCTGGCTGACGGAGGCTCGATTGGCAACCTCTCCGGACACAGTCCGGCGAGCGCTCTTTCTCCTGAAAGAATCACGAGCGTTAGTATGCCTTCCAGGAATCTTTCCTTGAAACACGGTGGAACGCCATACCGTTGCGGTGATGTCTCGATCCGCACCACACTTCTTTTCCACCTGCTGGGCCGAGCTGCCCCTTGTTGGCCAGCCGCCGCGGGCTCGGCTTCCCACCGCAAAGGCACCTCCTGTGGAACACCATTGGCATGCGGTGATCAGAAATAAGCACGGATTGATCATGGTATCGGGACTTCGGTCACAGTTACCTGGGAAGCTGGAAATATTCCGGGGTAGTCAGTCGTAATGGCGACCAAAGCATTGTCGATGCTAAGTTGGTGGAACACCCCGTCGATCAGCTCCATGTTTATGTCCGGATCCTCCTCGGAGGCCGGATCGAGGGACCGTTCCGGATCCTCGGGTTGGGGAGGCGGGCTGTGTGCATCCTCTACAGCCCGGCGCAGTTCCTGCGTCGAAATCACAAAATGAGATACTTAACCATGGGAATGTGGATCGGATAGGCAAAAAGAAATGTCCGCTTACCCAGCTTCGAGGATTGTTCATAGAAAACCCGTTCAGTGGACTGACACGGAGAAAATCCTCCATTTCCCCTTTGTACAGGGCGGACGAGATCTTCACCAGATCAGCGACCGATCCCGGCCCCTTACGGCCATGACGGGTGGCATCATCCTCCCCGTTGAAATCCCACATGGGGTGGCCCCTATACTGGAGCGGCTGCACCCCCCGCATAATGCATGTGGCCATGACCCTAATCATGGTCAATCCGGAATGAGCCGATAATCTTATTCGGCCCATCAGGTACTGGACGTCCCTATCATTCTCCCGTTGAGGGCTCCGCGGACGCCAACTTAGGCGTTTCTTCAGAGGAGCATTACTGAACTCCGGGAGGCCGATCCGAACTGGATCCGGTAGCGGGGCGTCTTCTATATAAAACCATTATGAAGGCCAGTATTCGGACGCCTT
Source organism: Triticum dicoccoides (assembly GCF_002162155.2). Taxonomy (NCBI): domain Eukaryota; kingdom Viridiplantae; phylum Streptophyta; class Magnoliopsida; order Poales; family Poaceae; genus Triticum; species Triticum dicoccoides. The sequence continues at coordinate 718,672,428 of NC_041389.1, read as the reverse complement.
CTTCGGGGTTCCGGATAGATATCCGGTCCCGGCGATGCGCCATAGCTCGGCTCCACCCACTTGATATATCGACCCCTCATGAGAACGGGGTACGAGGCAGAATAATCTCTTCCACAGCGCAAAATGAGCCTCGACGCCCAGGAACAGCTCACAAAGGGCCACGAAGCCCGCGGTGTGCAGAATGGAGGCAGGCGTTAGGTGATGCAGGTGGAGGCCGTAGAACTCCAGAAGCCCCCGGAGAAATGGATGTATCGGAAATCCAAGTCCTCTTATTAGATAAGAGACAAAGCATACCCGCTCTCCTTTGGAGGGATTGAGGACGCTCTCCGCCTGCTTTCCGCCCTTATAGGTGGCGAGTCCGGCTCGAACCGGAACCATAAAGGCTGGGGGAAGAAATCCCTCGGCTTGGAGCGTCACTAACTCACTATACGGGACTGAGCATCTCCCCCAATCTCCTGGCTGAGGGCTGGGAGCGTGAGAGGAGGAGCCGCGTTGACTGTCCATGATGGAATGGATTTCTTGTCAGAGGCGCTCCGATGAAAACTTGCGAAGGGGGGATGGTGTGATTCGGATCTAGATCCTCGTCTCTTTTTATAGGCAGCTCATTTGCGCAGCTAGGGGGGGGGGGGAAGTGTAAGAATACCCTGGATTTTCGCATTCGTTCGCCACATGGAAGATGGCCATTATTGGGCGTGGAAGCCAAGGAGCGCAGCATTTATCAGAAGCCGGACACTATTTGACAAATATATGGAATCTGGAGAAGAACCCGCCTCGCAATGCCGAAGACAATCTACGCGCCGGACTCATCGTCATTGAAGCCTGGTTCGGGGGCTACTGAGGGATCCTGGATTAGGGGGTGTCCGGATAGCCGAACTATCACCGTCGGCCGGACTCCAAGACTAGGAAGATACAAGATTGAAGACTCCGTCCCGTGTCCGGATGGGACTTTCCTTGGCGTGGAAGGCAAGCTTAGAGATACGGATATGTAGATCTCCTACCATTGTAACCGACTCTGTGTAACCCTAGCCCTCCCCGGTGTCTATATAAACCGGGGGGTTTTAGTCCGTAGGACGAACAACAATCATACCATAGGCTAGCTTCTAGGGTTTAGCCTCTATAATCTCGTGGTAGATATACTCTTGTACTACCCATATCATCAATATCAATCAAGCAGGAGTAGGGTTTTACCTCCACCGAGAGGGCACGAACCTGGGTAAAAACATCGTGTCCCTTGTCTCCTGTTACCATCCGCCTAGACGCACAGTTCGGGACCCCCTACCCGAGATCCGCCGGTTTTGACACCGACAGTTTGCCTTTAGGATGTTTACAATGCTTGTTGGTTTGTACGATGCAGGACAGAAACTTTGGTTGTAGTGCGCGATTTTACATTTTTAACTGGGATGTCAAATGGTTCTGGTTCTTTTGTCACTGTATTCAAATACAACTTATTTATTTTTCCTAATTTTGGTAGAATTTTTGGGGTAACAGAAGTATGGTGGATGTTCAGATTGCTACAGACTGTTCTGTTTTTGACAGATTCTGTTTTTGATGCATAGTTTGCTTGTTTTGATGAATCTATCAATTTATATCAGTGGATTAAGCCATGAAAAAGTTATATTACAGTAGAAACAATGCAAAAACAAATTATGAATTGGTTTGCAACAGTACTTAGAGTGGTGATTTGCTTTATTATACTAACGGATCTTACCAAATTTTCTGTTGAAGTTTTGTGTGGATGTAGTGTCTAATCGAATATGTTTCGATGTGAGAAGAAGGAAGAGAGGCAAGAGCTCAATCTTGGGGATTCCCGAGGCATCCCAAGTAAAATATTCAAGGAGACTCAAGCGTCTAAGCTTGGGGATGCTGGGGAGGCATCCCCTCTTTCTTCAACAAGTATTGGTATGTTTTCGATTTCGTTTCGTTCATGCATTATGTGCAAGTCTTGGAGCGTCTTTTGCAATTAGGTTTTTATTTTTCTTTTATGCACCATGCTGGTATGAGATAGTCCTTGGTTGATTTATAGAATGCTCATTGCACTTCACTTAAATCTTTTGAGTGTGGATTTATAGAATGCTTCATGTGCTTCACTTATATCATTTGAAGTTGGATTGCCTATTTCTCTTTACATAGAAAACCGCCATTTGTAGAATGCTCTTTTGCTTCACTTATATTTGTTAGAGCATGGGCATATCTTTTGTAGAAAGAATTAAACTCTCTTGCTTCACTTATATCTATTTAGAGAGATGACAGGAATTGGTCATTCACATGGTTAGTCATAAAATCCTACATAAACTTGTAGATCACTGAATATGATATGTTTGATTCCTTGCAATAGTTTTGCGATATAAAGATGGTGATATTAGAGTCATGCTAGTGTGTGGTTGTGGATTGTAGAGACACTTGTGTTGAGGTTTGCCAGTCCCGTAGCATGCACGTATGGTAACCGTTGTGTGACAAATTTGAAGCATGGGGTGTTTCTTTGATTGTCTTCCTTATGAGTGGCGGTCGGGGACGAGCGATGGTATTTTCCTACCAATCTATCCCCCTAGGGGCATGCGTAGTAGTACTTTGCTTCGAGGGCTAATAAACTTTTTGCAATAAGTATATGAGTTCTTTATGACTAATGCGAGTCCATGGATTATACGCACTTTTACCTTTCCATCATTGCTAGCCTCTTCAGTACCGCGCATTTCCCTTTCTCACCTCGAGAGTTGGTGCAAACTTCGCCGGTGCATCCAAACCCCGTGATATGATACGCTCTATCACACATAAGCCTCCTTATATCTTCCTCAAAACAGCCACCATACCTACCTATCATGGCATTTCCATAGCCATTCCGAGATATATTGCCATGCAACTTCCATCATCGTCATATTCATGACTTGAGCATTCATTGTCATATTGCTTTGCATGATCGTAAGATATCTAGCATGATGTTTTTATGGCTTGTCCGTTTTTTTGATGTCATTGCTACGCTAGATCATTGCACATCCCGGTACACCGCCGGAAGCATTCATATAGAGTCATATCTTTGTTCTAGTATCGAGTTGTAATGTTGAGTTGTAAGTAAATAAAAGTGTGGTGATCATCATTTTAGAGCATTGCCCCAAAAAAAAGAAAAAAAAAGGAAGGGCCAAAGAAGCCTAAATAAAAAAAAGGGGGGCCAAAGAAGCCCACCCAAAAAAAGAGAAAATAAAAAGGGGCAATGTTACTATCTCTTTTTACACACTTGTGCTTCAAAGTAGCACCATGTTCTTCATGTAGTGAGTCTCATATCTTGTGCTTCAAAGTAGCACCATGTTCTTCATATAGATTGTCTCCTATGTTGTCACTTTCATATACTAGTGGGAATTTTCATTATAGAACTTGGCTTGTATATTCCAACGATGGGCTTCCTCAAATGCCCTAGGTCTTCATGAGCAAGCAAGTTGGATGCACACCCACTTAGTTTCTTTTGTTGAGCTTTCATACACTTATAGCTCTAGTGCATCCATTGCATGGCAATCCCTACTCCTCGCATTGACATCAATTGACGGGCATCTCCATAGCCCATTGATTAGCTGCATCGATGTGAGACTTTCTCCTTTTTTGTCTTCTCCACATAACCTCCATCGTTATATTCTATTCCACCTATAGTGCTATATCCATGGCTTGCGCTCATGTATTGCGTGAGGGTTGAAAAAGTTGGAGCGCGTTAAAAAGTATGAACCAATTGCTCGGCTTGTCATCGGGGTTGTGCATGATGGGGGCATTTTGTATGACGAAAATGAAGCATGACCAAACTGTATGATTTTGTAGGGATAAGCTTGCTTTTGCCTTGTTGTTTTGAAAAGACATGATTGCTTTATTGGTACACTCGAAGTATTATTGTTTTTATGTCAAATGATAGACTATTGCTTTGAATCACTCATGTCTTAATATTCATGCCATGATTAGACATATGATCAATATTATGCTAGGTAGCATTCCACATCTTATTTCTTTTTATCATTTACCTACTCGAGGACGAGTAGGAATTAAGCTTGGGGATGCTGATACGTCTCCGTCGTATCTATAATTTTTGTTTGTTCCATGCCAATATTATTCACTTTCATATACTTTTTGGCAACTTTTTATATAATTTTTGGGACTAACTTATTGATCCAGTGCCCAGTGCCAGTTCCTGTCTGTTGCATGTTTTTTGTTTCGCAGAAACCCAATATCAAACGGAGTCCAAACGGGATAAAAACGGACGGAGATTTTTCCTGGTCAAGCTAGTAGTTGAGGACTTGGTTCTCAATGTTATCAGCGCGTATGCCCCGCAAGTAGGCCACATTGAGAACACCAAGAGGGAGTTCTGGGAAGGCTTGGAAGACATGGTTAGGAGTGTACCGATTGGTGAGAATCTCTTCATAGGTGGAGACCTCAATGGCCACGTGGGTGCATTTAACATAGCTTTTGAAAGGGGCGCATGGGGGCTTTGGCTATGGCATCAGGAATCAAGAAGGAGAAGATGTCTTAAGCTTTGCTCTAGCCTACAACATGATTGTAGCTAACACCCTCTTTAGAAAGAGAGAATCACATCTGGTGACTTTTAGTAGTGGCCAACACTCTAGCCAGATTGATTTCATCCTCTCGAGAAGAGAAGATAGCCGTGTGTGCCTAGACTGTAAGGTGATTCCTGGAGAGAGTGTTGTACCCCAGCATAAGCTGGTGGTTGCTGACTTCCGCTTTCGGATTCGTGTCCAGCGGGATAAGCATGCCAAAGTCGCTAGAACGAAGTGGTGGAAGCTCAAGGGGGAGGTAGCTCAGGTGTTCAAGGAGAGGGTAATTAAGGAGGGACCTTGGGAGGAAGGAGGGGATGCGGACAATGTGTGGATGAATATGGCAACCTGCATTTGTAAGGTGGCCTCGGAGGAGTTTGGAGTGTCCAGGGGAAGGAGAAGCGAAGATAAGGATACCTGGTGGTGGAATGATGATGTCCAGAAGGCGATTAAAGAGAAGAAAGATTGCTTCATACGCCTATACCTGGATAGGAGTGCAGACAACATAGAGAAGTACAAGATGGCGAAGAAGGCCGCAAAGCGAGTGTCAGGACCCTGACTCGATGTCACATCGATCTAGCCGGTAACACCTCATATCACTTTGCGGCCTCACGCACGGTATTCCCACGGGTGTCGCCTTACCTTTGCCCGGGACCGTTTGCGCATTTTGGCTCACGTATATGATAGTGTCGCTAGCATCCATATGATAAAGAGCCCGGGCTGACATGACTAGTCGTAAACCCAAAGTGGCACAGACTTACAGGGACAGGCATCCATGACCCAGCCTCGAACGTGTCGGTCATCAGCAAGTGGGTCCGGGCTGTAGCACTGGGCTAGCAGGACTCCGGTAAACCGGGCTGTAGCAGGCTAACAGGACTCCGGTACTCAAAGCGTGACATTTCCCCGAAGGGACAAACACAGGAACGAGGAAGGACACATGCCGGCCAGCCTAAGTGTTCCAGAGCAGTAGCAAGCTACCATGGCTCAACGGTAACACTAGGAGACATTTCCCGGTAAGAGAGGCTACTAAAGATAAACAACTAGATAGTCAGATCCCACACATACCAAGCATTTCAGTCATACACACAATATGCTCGATATGTGCAAATACGACGAAGCATCACAACATGACTCTACGACTCAAGTACTTTATTTAGGGCTCAGGGAGCCATACATAACATACACAAAGGTACGGGTCTCACGACCCAACATACAAGTCATACAGTCATACAAACCAGCAGCGGAAGTAACTTGTCTGAGTACAGACAACTAATAAAATAAAAGAGGCTTGGAAAGCCTAGCTATACTACGTGGTCCTTCACAAGCTCAGGGTCACCACCTGGGTCTTTAGCCTACTCGTTGATGTCAACGTCTACATAGAACCCATCAGAAGGGGTTGCAGCGTCTTCTGTAAAAATGTAGATTATAGCAACATGAGTACAAAGGTACTCAACAAGACTTACATCAGATCCTACATACATGCATGTTATCAAGAAGGGTTGGTGGAGTTATTGCAGCAAGCCAGCTTTGACTCTTGGCTAGACTATCCTACGATACTCCAACTTGAAATGGTTTTGCGCACACGAGTCCACTACTCACCAATTCAATACACTACCGAGGATCCACCTCCGTCTTCCTACGGAAGAGCCATCCTCGGCACTCACACTTATCTTGAAGCTTTTAGCAGTTTCCATTTACTTGTCTATGAACTGTATAGGCAACCAAGTAGTCCTTTACCGCGGACGCGGCTATTCGAATAGATCATGTTAACCCTGCAGGGGTGTACTTCTTCATACACGCTCTCACCACTTACCCTCGTTTACACGACATGTACTCGGCAACCTTCAAGCGGAAGCCCAACGTGGGTGTCGGCCACGACCTACCTAATCACCTAAGCCTCCAGTCCAGGTTTATCGCCTATCCAGGTTCCATCCGCAGGGAGTCCGGCCGAGGTTTCCCATACGGCCCCGAACGATGTGAACAGGGTTCCCGAGATACCTAACGGGTATTCGGTACACCGTGCCACGTACCTACCGCATCACAGCCCACCCCTACGGTCAGCGCTGTCCACGGCCTCCAGTAGGCTACAAACACCAAAAACTACTTGCAACTCCTGGACGGAGAACTAGGGTGAATAAGAAGCCGAGAGGGTCCATTGGTTTCGGGCCCAATGCATGGTAGTAGCTGATTCTTAAATCACACATACAGATCTCAGTGCTTAAGGTCGGCTTCAATGAAACAACCCACCATGTACTCCTACATGGCCTCTCATCGATACCTTTACCAAATCGTGTTCACCACACCACTCCCATTACCGACATAATCATTTCACTCTAGCCCATCACCCAGATGAACCAGACCTGACACGACTCTAAGCATAGCAGGCATAGCAAGGTAGGAACAACACATACATATGGCTCAATCAACTCCTACACATGCTAGTGGGTTTCATCTAGTTACTGTGGCAATGACAGGTCATGCAGAGGAAATGGGTTCAACTACCGTAGCACACCGCAGTTTGAATCGCGTTGTCTTAATGCAGTAAAAGAGAGCAGGAGCGAGAACATGGGATTGTATCGATATGATCAAATGGTTGGTTGCTTGCCTGATGGTTCGATGCACGGATACGGTTCTTCGTTAGGGTAGTCACGGTACTCCTCGGGGACAGATCCTGTCGTAAAGGATAACGATACACAGGCATCACCAAACAATGTGCAACAATATGATGCATGCATGAAACATGGCAATATGAGTGTGTTGGGCTAATGCAACTAAAGCTACCAACGCTGTCAGGACCCCGACTCGATGTCACATCGATCTAGCTGGTAACACCTCATATCACTTTGCGGCCTCACGCACGGTATCCCCACGGGTGTCGTCTTACCTTTTCCCGGGACCGTTTGCGCCTTTTGGCTCGCGTATATGAAAGTGTCGCTAGCATCCATATGATAAAGAGCCCGGGCTGACATGACTAGTCGTAAACCCAAAGTGGCACAGACTTACAGGGACAGGCATCCATGACCCAGCTTCGAACGTGTCGGTCATCAGCAAGTGGGTCCGGGCTGTAGCACTGGGCTAACAGGACTCCGGTAAACCGGGCTGTAGCGGGCTAACAGGACTCCGGTACTCAAAGCGTGACATTTCCCCGAAGGGACAGACACAGGAACGAAGAAGGACACATGCCGGCCAGCCTAAGTGTTCCAGAGCAGTAGCAAGCTACCATGGCTCAGCGGTAACACTAGGAGACATTTCCCGGTAAGAGAGGCTACTAAAGATAAACAACTAGATAGTCAGATCCCACACATACCAAGCATTTCAATCATACACACAATATGCTCGATATGTGCTAATACAACGAAGCATCACAACATGACTCTATGACACAAGTACTTTATTTAAGGCTCAGTGAGCCATACATAACATACACAAAGGTACGGGTCTCACGACCCCACATACAAGTCATACAGTCATACAAACCAGCAACGGAAGTAACTTGTCTGAGTACAGACAACTAGTAAAATAAAAGAGGCTTGGAAAGCCTAGCTATACTACGTGGTCCATCACAAGCTCAGGGTCACCACCTGGGTCTTTAGCCTACTCGTTGATGTCAACGTCTACATAGAACCCATCAGAAGGGGTTGCAGCGTCTTCTGTAAAAATGTAGATTATAGCAACATGAGTACAAAGGTACTCAGCAAGACTTACATCCGATCCTACATACATGCATAGTATCAAAAGGGTTGGTGGAGTTATTGCAGCAAGCCAGCTTTGACTCTTGGCTAGGCTATCCTACGATACTCCAACTTGAAATGGTTTTGCGCACACGAGTCCACTACTCACCAATTCAATACACTACCGAGGATCCGCCTCCGTCTTCCTACGGAAGAGCCATCCTCGGCACTCACACTTATCTTGAGGCTTTTAACAGTTTCCATTACTTGTCTATGAACTGTATAGGCAACCAAGTAGTCCTTTACCGCGGACGCGGCTATTCGAATAGATTATGATAACCCTGCAGGGGTGTACTTCTTCATACACGCTCTCACCACTTACCGTCGTTTACACGACATGTACTCGGCAACCTTCAAGCGGAAGCCCAACGTGGGTGTCGGCCATGACCTACCTACTCACCTAAGCCTCCAGTCCAGGTTTATCGCCTATTCAGGTTCCATCCGCAGGGAGTCCGGCCGAGGTTTCCCATACGGCCCCGAACGATGTGAACAGGGTTCCCGAGATACCTAACGGGTATTCGGTACACCGTGCCACGTACCTACCGCATCACAGCCCACCCCTACGGTCAGCGCTGTCCACGGCCTCCAGTAGGCTACAAACACCAGAAACTACTTGCAACTCCTGGACGGAGAACTAGGGTGAATAAGAAGCCGAGAGGGTCCATTGGTTTCGGGCCCAATGCATGGTAGTAGCTGATTCTTAAATCACACATACAGATCTCAGTGCTTAAGGTCGGCTTCAATGAAACAACCCACCATGTACTCCTACATTGCCTCTCATCGATACCTTTACCAAATCGTGTTCACCACACCACTCTCATTACCGACATAAACATTTCACTCTAGCCCATCACCCAGATGAACCAGACCTGACACGACTCTAAGCATAGCAGGCATGGCAAGGTAGGAACAACACATACATATGGCTCAAATAACTCCTACACATGCTAGTGGGTTTCATCTAGTTACTGTGGCAATGACAGGTCATGCAGAGGAAATGGGTTCAACTACCGTAGCACACAGCAGTTTGAAACGCGTTGTCTTAATGCAGTAAAAGAGAGCAGGAGCGAGAACATGGGATTGTATCGATATGATCAAATGGTTGGTTGCTTGCCTGATGGTTCGATGCACTGATACGGTTCTTCGTTAGGGTAATCACGGTACTCTTCGGGGACAGAACCTGCCGCAGAGAGCACCGATTCACAAACATTACCAAACAGTATGCAACAATATGATGCATGCATGAGACATGGCAAAATGAGTGTATTGGGCTAATGCAACTAAAACCAGAAGGGTTTGAACAAATTTGAATCAAGGATTCAAATTTCAAATTCAAATATGGC
>NC_041389.1:718649253-718661655 GCF_002162155.2 Triticum dicoccoides | reverse complement strand
GCGACGGTGGTGTTCGGCCGTGTGAGAGAGAGAGCGAGGGAGTGGAGGGGAGAGTCGGGGGAGAGTGAGAGAGAGCAGGGGGGGAGGCGTGGCGTCGTCCAGGCATCGAGGCGAGGAGGGGAGGGCAGGCAGGCAGGGAGAGAGGTGGCGTGGCGCGGTGGCGCGCGCGCGCGCCGGCCACACTCCCCTCCCTCTGTCGGGACGAAGACGACAGAGGAGGGAGGCGGGCTGGGCCGCCTGCTGGCTGGGCCGGCCAGCTGGCTGGGCTGCACAGGGAGGAGCCCAGGTAAGTTTCTCCCTTTATTTATTTTCTGTTTCTGTTTTTATTTAATATATCTGCAACTTTGTTGAATTTAATAAAATACCTAGGCAACTTCAAAAATCACCAAATCACTCCTGGTCCATAGTTGGATTATTTCCAACATGAAACATTTTAGTTTGGAGGTATTTGAGCATTTAAATATTTTATATAATTTTAAATTCCCAAATTCAAATATTTATGAATTAATTCAAAAACCCTAAGATGGCCTAGGAAAATGTGCACCACTTTTGGCAGAGGTTCTGAACCAAGACAAAATGATGGGCATTTTAGAAGGGCATTTCAGGTTCATTGAAAATTATTTTAGTAAACCGTAGTTGGTTTCAGAGGGGACTGGGGGTTCTGTCATCCCCATTTCAAGTTTCTGATGAAAGAGTAAACATGATGCAACACTCTAATGCATGACTAGCTAGGGTGTGACAACTCACCCCCACTCAAAAGAATCTCGTCCCGAGATTTGGGTTCCTCCGGGAAGAAGGCGGGGTAGTCGAGTCGAAGACGATCCTCCCTTTCCCAAGTTGCTTCATCCTCAGAATGGTGCGACCATTGAACCTTGAGAAACTTGATATTATGACGTCGAGTGGTACGTTCGGCCTGATCGAGGATACGAATGGGGTACTCTCGATATGTAAGATTATCTTGGAGATCAAGCATTTCGTAGTCCACTCCACGGATAGGATCCGAGAAGCAACGCCTGAGTTGAGAAACGTGGAAGACATCGTGGACTCTGGAGAGATGCGGAGGTAGTTCCAGCTGGTAGGCAACTTCTCCTCGTCTGGCGAGAATGCGAAAAGGTCCAATGTAACGAGGAGCCAATTTGCCCTTGATACCGAAACGATGGGTTCCCTTCAGAGGGGTGACCCGAAGATAAGCCTTCTCGTCAACCTCGAAAGTCATAGCCTTATGTTTTCGGTCATATTGACTCTTTTGACGAGATTGAGCTGTTTTCAACTTTTCACGAACGATACGAACTTGTTCTTCTGCTTCCTGAATCATATCCGGGCCAAAGAATTGTCTTTCCCCGGTCTCTGACCAGTTAAGGGGTGTTCGACACCGTCGTCCATAGAGAACTTCAAAAGGGGCTTTACCCAAGCTAGATTGATAGCTGTTGTTATAAGCGAATTCGGCAAATGGAAGGCACTTCTCCCAATCCATTCCGAATGAGATAACAGAGGCTCGAAGCATGTCTTCTAGAATCTGGTTGACGCGTTCCACTTGACCGCTCGACTGAGGGTGGAAGGCGGTGCTAAAGGAGAGACGGGTTCCCATAGCATTTTGGAAACTTTCCCAAAATTGAGAGGTGAAAAGACTTCCTCGATCCGAGTTAATTTCCAAAGGAACACCATGGAGAGACACTATTCGGGAGATGTATAAGTCTGCCAGCTGACTAGCGGTTATACTCTCACGAACAGGTAAAAAATGGGCTACTTTGGAAAGACGATCGACCACGACGAAAATAGCATTATTCCCTCTCTTGGTCCTGGGAAAACCGGTAATGAAATCCATACCAATTTTATCCCATTTCCATTCAGGAATAGCTAGGGGTTGAAGGGTGCCAGCAGGCCGTTGATGCTCTGCTTTTACACGACGACAGACGTCGCAATTAGCAATATACTGAGCAATTTCTCTCTTCATTCTAGTCCACCAAAACCTCTGGCGTAGGTCCTGATACATCTTAGTGCTACCGGGATGAATGGTGAGAGGAGATTCATGAGCTTCCTTAAGGATCAATCGCCTCAGGTTTCGCACTTTGGGAACCACTAGTCGATTCCCGAAGTATACGACCCCTTGATCATTAATGGAGAAGCAATTCGCAATTCCTTTCTGAATGTTTCTCTTGATGCGGGAGATTCCCGGATCTACCTTCTGTGCTTTGATAATCTGGTCCGTAAGGGTAGGTTTTGCCACCAAGGTGGAAAGAAAACCTTGAGGAACAATGTGAAGGTTAAGCTTCCGAAATTCCTCATGGAGAAGCGGTTGACTTTGTTGTAACATCAGATTGTTACAATAAGATTTACGACTTAGCGCATCAGCCATAACGTTGGCTTTCCCTGGGGTGTAGGTTATCCCTAAGTCGAAGTATGTGATCAACTCAACCCAACGTCTTTGCCTGAGATTCAGATCCGGTTGGGTGAAAATGTACTTCAGACTTTGGTGATCAGTGAAAATTTCGCAACGATTACCGAGGAGGTAATGTCGCCAGGTCTTAAGTGCATAGACTACGGCTGCAAGCTCTAGATCATGAGTAGGATAATTCTCCTCATGTGGGTGCAATTGCCGTGAAGCGTAAGCAATTACGTGTCGATCTTGCATGAGAATGCAACCTAGTCCTTGTCGCGAGGCGTCGCAGTAGATAACAAAGTCCTTGGAGAAGTCTGGCGGTACCAGTACGGGAGCAGAGGTCAGGCGTCTTTTCAGTTCCTGAAAGCTGTGCTCACATTGTGGAGTCCATTCGAACTTCTTATCTTTCTTGAGGAGTTCGGTTAGAGGTTTGGCAACTTTGGAGAAGTTCTCGACAAAGCGACGACAATAGCTCGCTAAGCCCAGAAAACTCCGAACTTGCTTGACCGATTCAGGTGGAGTCCAATTAAGGACGGCTTGAACTCGCTCAGGGTTAACAGCAATACCTTTACCAGATATTACATGACCCAGATAGGTCACTTCTGACAACCAGAATTCACATTTAGAAAATTTGGCATAAAGGCGATGCTCTCGAAGTTTCTGCAACACTAGCCTTAGATGTTCGGCATGTTCTTCCTCGTTCTTGGAGTAGATGAGTATATCATCAAGGTAAACCACGACGAATTTATCCAAATACTCCATGAAGATTGAGTTCATTAACCGAGAAAAGGTGGCTGGAGCGTTGGTTAAACCGAAGGACATGACGGTGTACTCGTATTGGCCATAACGAGTAACAAAGGCCGTTTTAGGAATGTCCCCGTTTCTGATTTTGATTTGATGGTAGCCCAACCTCAAATCCATCTTGGAAAAGACTGAGGATCCAGCGAGCTGATCGTACAGGTCATTGATCCTGGGGAGCGGATATTTGTTCTTGATCGTGACCAAATTGACAGGTCGGTAATCTACAACCATCCGGTCCGTACCATCCTTCTTCTTGACGAATAGGACGGGGCAAGTCCACGGAGACGAGCTAGGTCGGATGAAACCCTTTTTCAAGGACTCATCGAGTTGTTTCTTAAGCTCGGCTAGCTCTAGGGGTGCCATCTTATAAGGTCTTCTAGCAATCGGAACGGTTCCGGGGATGAGGTCTATTACAAACTCAACATCCTTGTCAGGTGGAACACCTGGCAATTCCTCTGGAAAGACATCCGGGAAGTCACGGACTACCGGAACGTCCTCAAGGTCTGGCAAAGGGCTGGCGTTAAGAGAATATAATTGTCGCTTGGCTATTCGGGTCAAGACATTGACTATCTTGCCCGAAGGGTGAGTGAGTTGAACAGTCCTAGAGAAGCAATCAATTTTGGCTTGATGAGCTGACATCCAGTCCATACCCAAAATGATATTAATATCTGAAGATTTAAGGGCTATCAAAGACGCGAGGAAAACAAGTCTGTCGACTTGGATTTCATTTCCATGGCTTACTCTAGAAGTTTGCCATTTGGATCCCGGAGTTTGAATTACCATAGAGGTTGGCATATCACCGAATGCGACGTTATGCAAGCGAGCATAGTTTTCAGATATAAAAGAATGAGAGGCTCCTGTATCGAAAAGAACAGATGCCGGGTGGCAATTAACAAGAAGCGTACCGAGAACGACGTTGGGATCCTCTTGAGCTTCTTCGGCAGAGATACAGTTGACATGGCCACGTGAAGCGGTGACCGGCTTGGCGTGGAATATTTTTCCGGTCGGCTTACCACGGCCAACAGCTTTAACAGATTGATTGGGGTTGGTCTGGGGACACTCACGCATATAGTGGCCAGATTCCCCACACTTGAAACAAGTCACGGAACTGGTACGTGGAGGAGCATTGGTCGGTGGACCCCCATAGGGCTTGGCCGGTGCAGACTGTTGAACAGGGCGAGGCGCCTGGAAGGATGGTCTCGGTGTGAACCTGGGTGGCAGGGCGGTGTTGGGTACCCACACGCGACGCTTCTGAGGACCAGCACCGGATGAGGAACCCATGTCACGGCCATGCTTGCATGTTGCGTCATAGTCAGTCTGACCAGTTTCGGCACTGATGGCTTTGTTGACAAGTTTCTGAAAAGTTGTGCACTCATGCAGACGGAGGTCGCGGCGAAGCTCAGGACTAAGGCCCTTACGGAACCTTGCTTGCTTCTTGGCGTCAGTAGAAACTTCCTCGGTTGCATATCGTGCGAGGTTACCAAACTCCCTGCTGTAAGCATCCACAGACAGTCGGCCTTGGGTGAAACTGCAAAATTCTTCACGTTTACGGTCCATGAGACCCTCCGGAATGTGATGTTCACGGAAAGCCTCGCTGAATTCAGCCCAAGTAGTAACATGGCCCGCTGGGCGCATAGCTCCATAATTCTCCCACCACAGACTGGCAGGGCCTTCAAGATGATATGCAGCAAAGGTGACCTTGTCAGCCTCCGCTACCAGCGCGGAACGCAGTTTGTGAGAGATACTGCGAAGCCAGTCATCAGCGTCGAGAGGCTCGACGGAGTGGTGGAACGTGGGTGGATGTAATTTGATAAAATCACTGAGTGACACCACGTTAGTCCTCTGATGGTGTGTTGTGTTCTGTTCAATACGCTCCAACAAACGGTTGGTCTCCCGCTTGTTTCTCTCAGCTTCCATCATAACCTCGGCTAGTGAAGGAGGATGAGGCAGATTTTCATTCCTGGCTTCACTGCCTTCGGCCTGCTCTTGAGAAGCAGGGTTAGCGCGCGTGTTGACCATCCTAGGTAAACAAGACAATGATTTAGTCAGGATGATAAGATTCCGACATAGGATAAAATGTAAGGAATAACTCGAAATGCAAGATGATCATCCGTATGACATGGTAGATACAGAAACTGCTTCTTTATTCCATCGTCATACACACCATACAGGGTTTAGTACAAGACCAAACAAAGTACTATTACGGTGAGAAGAGGATTACATCTCATCGGAGGCATTCCAAGCTCCTATACATTATTTTTCTACACCTCCGGAAGGAGTACAAACTAGGTCATATCCCACGAGTCACGCGGGACGATAGACGACACAGCTAGTGCGAACTAGTGATACTACCACTAACTCAGACCGATCCGTAGTAGTCCTCGTAAAAGTCACCTCCATAGCCTGGGAGCTCAACATGATCATCCGGAAACAGACGATCTCGCGGAGCTTGTGGACCATAGGGGCTAGGATGAGGCCTTGGACCAACAAACGGTGGCCTGCGGGGACCGCGAGGTGGGGTGATGCCTCCTACATCACGCCAAACCATCACGTCTGGCAGAGCGGATCTCACAGGATAGAGATCGCGCATATCTGAATATCCAGCTTGCACCGCCGGTGCGAACCGAGTCAAAGTGGCCCAGTGGTCAGCACGGGTATTGAAGAGCTCTAACCTCAAGGCCCGATTTTCACGGTCCTTATCCTCGAGCATCTCGGCAGTGGTGCGAGTCCGTGAATCCTCCTGGGTGGGGTCAGCATAGATAGCCTGGAGATACCCTTGTGCTCCCGGAAGTGATCCTGGCATATACCGGAAATCAGAGTCCCGAAATATACCAGATCTGACTCGCATAATGGTCATCATAGAGTAGGTGGCGTCCTGCACAGCCATCTCAATGGTAACCCCGAGTCCATAAGAGCAGTGAAGAGGCTCGGTGGATCCAGGATAAGATGGAAATATCCTGACAGTGCAGAGATACTGGCTTTGATTAAAGTCTCAGAATTGCTCTTCGACCGTGTACTCAGGATACCAGCGGTATCCAGCCTCAGTCATTACCCTGACCAACTTGGCAGTATGGCCGGGTACATCTAGGCATCGAGTCAGGAAAACCACTTGATTGAGGTCGCGAGTGGCCATCTGAAAGCACAATCATAATGCAAAGGCATTAGAATTTCTAACAAAATTTCGGCAACATAACAGCTGTAAATGCTCAAGAAGGATTTTGAGACATTTGACAAAGCGAGTGTCAGGACCCCGACTCGATGTCACATCGATCTAGCCGGTAACACCTCATATCACTTTGCGGCCTCACGCACGGTATTCCCACGGGTGTCGCCTTACCTTTGCCCGGGACCGTTTGCGCATTTTGGCTCACGTATATGATAGTGTCGCTAGCATCCATATGATAAAGAGCCCGGGCTGACATGACTAGTCGTAAACCCAAAGTGGCACAGACTTACAGGGACAGGCATCCATGACCCAGCCTCGAACGTGTCGGTCATCAGCAAGTGGGTCCGGGCTGTAGCACTGGGCTAGCAGGACTCCGGTAAACCGGGCTGTAGCAGGCTAACAGGACTCCGGTACTCAAAGCGTGACATTTCCCCGAAGGGACAGACACAGGAACGAGGAAGGACACATGCCGGCCAGCCTAAGTGTTCCAGAGCAGTAGCAAGCTACCATGGCTCAGCGGTAACACTAGGAGACATTTCCCGGTAAGAGAGGCTACTAAAGATAAACAACTAGATAGTCAGATCCCACACATACCAAGCATTTCAGTCATACACACAATATGCTCGATATGTGCAAATACGACGAAGCATCACAACATGACTCTACGACTCAAGTACTTTATTTAGGGCTCAGGGAGCCATACATAACATACACAAAGGTACGGGTCTCACGACCCAACATACAAGTCATACAGTCATACAAACCAGCAGCGGAAGTAACTTGTCTGAGTACAGACAACTAATAAAATAAAAGAGGCTTGGAAAGCCTAGCTATACTACGTGGTCCTTCACAAGCTCAGGGTCACCACCTGGGTCTTTAGCCTACTCGTTGATGTCAACGTCTACATAGAACCCATCAGAAGGGGTTGCAGCGTCTTCTGTAAAAATGTAGATTATAGCAACATGAGTACAAAGGTACTCAGCAAGACTTACATCAGATCCTACATACATGCATGTTATCAAGAAGGGTTGGTGGAGTTATTGCAGCAAGCCAGCTTTGACTCTTGGCTAGACTATCCTACGATACTCCAACTTGAAATGGTTTTGCGCACACGAGTCCACTACTCACCAATTCAATACACTACCGAGGATCCACCTCCGTCTTCCTACGGAAGAGCCATCCTCGGCACTCACACTTATCTTGAAGCTTTTAGCAGTTTCCATTTACTTGTCTATGAACTGTATAGGCAACCAAGTAGTCCTTTACCGCGGACGCGGCTATTCGAATAGATCATGTTAACCCTGCAGGGGTGTACTTCTTCATACACGCTCTCACCACTTACCCTCGTTTACACGACATGTACTCGGCAACCTTCAAGCGGAAGCCCAACGTGGGTGTCGGCCACGACCTACCTAATCACCTAAGCCTCCAGTCCAGGTTTATCGCCTATCCAGGTTCCATCCGCAGGGAGTCCGGCCGAGGTTTCCCATACGGCCCCGAACGATGTGAACAGGGTTCCCGAGATACCTAACGGGTATTCGGTACACCGTGCCACGTACCTACCGCATCACAGCCCACCCCTACGGTCAGCGCTGTCCACGGCCTCCAGTAGGCTACAAACACCAGAAACTACTTGCAACTCCTGGACGGAGAAATAGGGTGAATAAGAAGCCGAGAGGGTCCATTGGTTTCGGGCCCAATGCATGGTAGTAGCTGATTCTTAAATCACACATACAGATCTCAGTGCTTAAGGTCGGCTTCAATGAAACAACCCACCATGTACTCCTACATGGCCTCTCATCGATACCTTTACCAAATCGTGTTCACCACACCACTCTCATTACCGACATAAACATTTCACTCTAGCCCATCACCCAGATGAACCAGACCTGACACGACTCTAAGCATAGCAGGCATGGCAAGGTAGGAACAACACATACATATGGCTCAAACAACTCCTACACATGCTAGTGGGTTTCATCTAGTTACTGTGGCAATGACAGGTCATGCAGAGGAAATGGGTTCAACTACCGTAGCACACAGCAGTTTGAAACGCGTTGTCTTAATGCAGTAAAAGAGAGCAGGAGCGAGAACATGGGATTGTATCGATATGATCAAATGGTTGGTTGCTTGCCTGATGGTTCGATGCACTGATACGGTTCTTCGTTAGGGTAATCACGGTACTCTTTGGGGACAGAACCTGCCGCAGAGAGCACCGATTCACAAACATTACCAAACAGTATGCAACAATATGATGCATGCATGAGACATGGCAAAATGAGTGTATTGGGCTAATGCAACTAAAACCAGAAGGGTTTGAACAAATTTGAATCAAGGATTCAAATTTCAAATTCAAATATGGCCTTTTAAAGTGCTTTTCCTTGTTCTGCTTAAAACATCAATTTAACTTGTTTGATCATGCATGAAAATAGTACAGATGGATAGATTGGATTTTTCTGATCATTTTTCATATATAATTTGTCCAATTTGGAGTTACAGAATAAAAGTTATGAATTTTTGAAGTTTAAATAATATTCTGGAATTTCCTGATTTAAATTAAATCCAGAAAATCAATTACTGCGTCAGCCTGACGTCAGTGTGACGTCAGCAGGTCAACGGAACTGGTCCAGGTCAAACCTGACAGTGGGTCCCGCATGTCAGGGTGATTATTTTAATTAAAATTCCATTAAAACTAATCCTGTTTAATTAACAGGGCTGGGCCCCACCTGTCGTTGACTCAGGGGAGTCAACCAGGGCCCACCCGTGGTCAAACCCGGGTCGGCTGCACCGGCGTTTAGCCGCCGGCGAGCCCGACGCGGCGGCGGGAGTGGTTTTGGCCATTTCGGCCACCAAATGGGCCGCGGAGACCACCGGAGTGGAGCTGAGGACAACCCGCAGCTCTTGGCGGAGTCCGTTGGGGTCGGGGTGGCCGGAGTCGACGGCGGCGAGCTCGGCTGCGGCCGCCGGGGTTCGGTCGTGCACGGGAACAGGGTTGGAGCTCGAAGTCGAGCGAAGCGAGGCGCTAGGGATGCTCTACGGGGTCTTGCGAACTCGTTGGACTCGCCGGGGTGACCAAATGGTCACCGGAGTGCGTCGACGGCGAGCTCGGCGACGGTGGAGGTTCGGCCGTGGTGGGGAGGAGGCTACGGTGGGGGAACGAGGGGGAGGAGAGGGGGAAACGGTGGCGTAGCTCACCGCGGTTGCAGTGGGCGTCGAAGCGGGCTCGGGGACGCGCCGGAGACGACGAATTCGACGGCGACGATGGTCGGAGCCCGAAGAGGGGAACGGCGACGTGGCGGCGATGCAGGGCTTCCGGGGAGCTGTGGAGCGGTGGGGAGGAAGAGGGGGTCGTGGCGGAGCTTCTGAGCTAGTCGGGGGAGCGAGGGGTGGCCGGAGATGGCTGCTACGGCGAATGGCGGCGACGGTGGTGCTCGGCCGTGTGAGAGAGAGAGCGAGGGAGAGGAGGGAAGAGTCGGGAGAGAGTGAGAGAGAGCAGGGGGGGATCGGGACGGCCTGCGGGAGTCGTCCACGCGGCCAGGAGCTCGTCGGCAAGCAGGAGGTGGCCGCGCGGCCGTGCGCGTGCGAGCACGCAGCAGCTTCGGGGCGAGGGGAGGAAGACGACGGAGGGCTGCAGTGGTGGGCTGGGCCGGCTGCTGGCTGGGCCGGCCAGCTGGCTGGGCCGCACAGTGGAGGAGCCCAGGTAAGCTCCTCCTGTTATATAATTTTCTGTTTCTGTTTTTATTTAATATATCTGCAACTTTGTTGAATTTAATAAAATACCTAGGCAACTTCAAAAATCACCAAATCACTCCTGGTCCATAGTTGGATTATTTCCAACATGAAACATTTTAGTTTGGAGGTATTTGAGCATTTAAATATTTTATATAATTTTAAATGCCCAAATTCAAATATTTATGAATTAATTCAAAAACCCTAAGATGGCCTAGGAAAATGTGCACCACTTTTGGCAGAGGTTCTGAACCAAGACAAAATGATGGGCATTTTAGAAGGGCATTTCAGGTTCATTGAAAATTATTTTAGTAAACCCTAGTTGGTTTCAGAGGGGACTGGGGGTTCTGTCATCCCCATTTCAAGTTTCTGATGAAAGAGTAAACATGATGCAACACTCTAATGCATGACTAGCTAGGGTGTGACAGCGAGCTATTGGTGAAGCAAGGGGTCGGGCATATGAGGACCTCTACCAACGGTTAGGCACGAAGGAAGGTGAAAGGGACATCTATAAGATGGCTAAGATCCGGGAGAGGAAGACGAGGGATATTGGCCAAGTCAAATGCATCAAGGACGGAGCAGGCCAACTCTTGGTGAAGGATGAGGAGATTAAGCATAGATGGAGGGAGTACTTCGACAAGTTGTTCAATGGGGAGAATGAGAGTTCTACCATTGAACTGGACAACTCCTTTGATGAGACCAGCATGCGTTTTGTGCGGCGCATCCAGGAGTCTGAGGTGAAGGAGGCTTTAAAAAGGATGAAAGGAGGCAAGGTGATGGGCCCTGATTGTATCCCCATTGAGGTGTGGAAAGGTCTTGGGGACATAGCGATAGTATGGCTAACCAAGCTTTTCAACCTCATTTTTCGGGCAAACATGATGCCAGAAGAATGGAGACAGAGTATATTAGTACCAATCTTCAAGAACAAGGGGGATGTCCAAAGTTGTACTAATTACCGTGGAATTAAGCTGATGAGCCATACAATGAAGCTATGGGAGAGAGTCATTGAGCACCGCTTAAGAAGAATGACAAGCGTGACCAAAAATCAGTTTGGTTTCATGCCTGGAAGGTCGACCATGGAAGCCATTTTCTTGGTACGATAACTTGTGGAGAGATATAGGGAGCAAAAGAAGGACTTGCATATGGTGTTCATTGACTTGGAGAAGGCCTATGATAAGATACCGCAGAATGTCATGTGGTGGGCCTTGGAGAAACACAAAGTTCCAGCAAAGTACATTACCCTCATCAAGGACATGTACGATAATGTGGTGACAAGTGTTCGAACAAGTGATGTCGACACCGATGACTTCCCGATTAAGATAGGACTGCATCAGGGGTCAGCTTTGAGCCCTTATCTTTTTGCATTGGTGATGGATGAGGTCACAAGGGATATACAAGGAGATATCCCATGGTGTATGCTCTTTGCGGATGATGTGGTGCTAGTTAACGATAGTCAGTCGGGGGTAAATAGGAAATTAGAGTTATGGAGACAAACCTTGGAATCGAAAGGGCTTAGGCTTAGTAGAACTAAAACCGAGTACATGATGTGCGGTTTCAGTACTACTAGGTGTGAGGAGGAGGAGATTAGCCTTGATGGCCAGGTGGTACCTCGGAAGGACACCTTTCAGTATTTGGGGTCAATGTTGCAGGAGGATGGGGGTATTGATGAAGATGTGAACCATCGAGTCAAAGCCGGATGGATGAAGTGGCGCCAAGCTTCTGGCATTCTCTGTGACAAGAGAGTGCCACAAAAGCTAAAACGCAAGTTCTACAAGACGGCGGTTTGACCCGCAATGTTGTATGGCGCGGAATGTTGGCCGACTAAAAGGCGACATGTTCAACAGTTAGGTGTGGCGGAGATTCGTATGTTGAGATGGATGTGTGGCCACATGAGGAAGGATCGAGTTCGGAATGATGATATACGACATAGAGTTGGGGTAGCACCAATTGAGGAGAAGCTTGTCCAACATTGTCAGATGGTTTGGGCATATTCAGCGCAGGCCTCCAGAAGCTCCAGTGCATAGAGGACGGCTAAAGCGTGCGGAGAATGTCAAGAGAGGGCGGGGTCGACCGAATTTGACATGGGAGGAGTCCGTTAAGAGAGACCTGAAGGATTGGGGTATTGACAAAGAGCTAGCTATGGACATGGGTGCGTGGAAGCTTGCTATCCATGTGCCAGAGCCATGAGTTGGTTGCGAGATCTTATGGGTTTCACCTCTAGCCTACCCAACCTTGTTTGGGACTAAAGGCTTTGTTCTTGTTGTTGTTATGATTTTTGGGAAGTAAAATCAACGCGAGACGGTGTCCGAGGTGGTAACGAGGTAGG
>NC_041389.1:718614472-718649038 GCF_002162155.2 Triticum dicoccoides | reverse complement strand
CTGGCGCAAGAAAGCTAATTTTATGTGAAAGATCTGGGCGAATGATTCACCCCAATCGGAGTTACGGATCTCCAGATATAAAGGAAACGGTGAAGGGGTAGAATCAGAGAACGCAGAAACAGAGAGATAGATCCAATCTCGGAGGGGCTCTCGCCCCTCCCAAGCCATGGGAGCCAAGGACCAGAGGGGAAACCCTTCTCCCATCTAGGGAGAAGGTCAAGGAAGAAGAAGAAGAAGGGGGGCTCTCTCCCCCTTGCTTCCGGTGGTGCCGGAACATCGCCGGGGGCCATCATCATCACCGCGATCTTCACCAACACCTCCGCCATCTTCACCAACATATCCATCACTTTCCCCCCTCTATCTACAGCGGTACAATCTCTCGCAACCCGCTGTACCCTCTACTTGAACATGGTGCTTTATGCTTCATATTATTATCCAATGATGTGTTGCCATCCTATGATGTCTGAGTAGATTTTTGTTGTCCTATCGGTGATTGATGAATTTCTATGATTGGTTTGAGTTGCATGTTTTATTATTGGTGCTGTCCTATTGTGCCCTCCGTGTCACACAATCGTGAGGGATTCCCGCTGTAGGGTTTGCAATATGTTTATGATTTGCTTATGGTGGGTGGCGTGAGTGACAGAAGCACAGACCCGAGTAAGTAGGTTGTTTGCGTATGGGATAAAGGGGACTCGATACTTTAATGCTATGGTTGGGTTTTACCTTAATGAATCTTTAGTATTTCCGGATGCTTGCTAGAGTTCCAATCATAAGTGCATATGATCCAAGTAGAGAAAGTATGTTAGCTTATGCCTCTCCCTCAAATATAGTGATTACCGGTCTAGTAACGTAGTCAATTGCCTAGGGACAATTCCACAACTCCTACCACCACTTTTCCACACTCGCTATATTTACTTTATTGCTTCTTTATCTAAACAGCCCCTAGCTTTTATTTACGTGTTCTTTACTTTCTTGCAAACCTATCCAACAACACCTACAAGTACTTCTAGTTTCATACTTGTTCTAGGTAAAGCGAACGTCAAGCGTGCGTAGAGTCGTATCAGTGGCCGATAGGACTTGAGAGAGTATTTGTTCTACCTTTAGCTCCTTGTTGGGTTCGACACTCTTACTTATCGAAAGAGGCTACAACTATCCCTTATACTTGTGGGTTATCAGGGCTCGAAGCCGAGTTGATGAGGGGGAGTTTGGCCAGCGATGATTCCTGGCTTCTGAACATCGACCTGTCACTGGGGCTCAAGGCCGGAGGCGTGTCATGAGGAGAGGGTTTGGCCAAGAGTGACTCTTGGCATCCGAACACTGCTTCCGCATTGGGGCCCGAAGCTAGGTCTTCGACGGTGATAACCCACAAGTATAGGGGATCGCAACAGTTTTCGAGGGTAGAGTATTCAACCCAAATTTATTGTTTCGACACAAGGGGAGCCAAAGAATATTCTCAAGTATCAGCAGCCGAGTTGTCAATTCAACCACACCTGAAAGACTTAATATCTGTAGCAAAGTATTTGGTAGCAAAGTAGTATGGAGGTAACGGTAATGGTGGCAAAAGTAACAGTAGCAGTTTTGTAGCAATCGTAACAGTGGCAACGGAAAAGTAACTAAGCAAAGATCAATATGTGAAAAGCTCGTAGGCAATGGATCAATGATGGATAATTATGTCGGATGCAATTCATCATGCAACAGTTATAACATAGGATGACACAGAATTAGCTCCAGTTCATCAATGTAATGTAGGCATGTATTCCGAATATAGGCATACATGCTTATGGAAAAGAACTTGCATGACATCTTTTTCCTACCCTCCCGTGGCAGCGGGGTCCTATTGGAAACTAAGGAATATTAATACCTCCTTTTAACAGAGTACCGGACCAAAGCATTAGCACTTAGTGAATACATGAGCTCCTCAAACTACAGTAATCACTGGGAGTGGTCCCGATTATTGTCACTTCGGGGTTGCCGGATCATAACACATAGTAGGTGACTATAGACTTGCAAGATAGGATAAAGAACTCGCATATATTCATGAAAACATAATAGCTTCAGATCTGAAATCATGGCACTCGGGCCCTAGTGACAAGCATTAAGCATGGCAAAGTCATAGCAACATCAATCTTAGAACATAATGGATACTAGGGATCAAACCCTAACAAAACTAGCTCGATTACATGGTAAATCTCATCCAACCCATCACCGTCCAGCAAGCCTATGACGGGATTACTCACGCACAGCGGTGAGCATCATGAAATTGGTGATGGAGGATGGTAGATGATGACGATGGCGATGGATTCCCCTCTCCGGAGCCCCAACGGACTCCAAATCGGCCCTCCCGAGGAAGATTAGGGCTTGGCGGCGGCTCCATATCGTAATACATGATGAATCCTTCTCCCTGATTTTTTTTCTCCCCAAACATGAATATATAAAGTTGGAGTTGAGGTCGGTGGAGGTCTAGGGCACTGTCAGTGTCAAAACCGGTGGATCTCGGGCAGGGGGTCCCGAACTATGCATCTAAGGCTAATGGTAACAAGAGGCGGGGGACACAATGTTTACCTAGGTCCGGGCCCTCTTTATGGAGGTAATACCCTACTTCCTGCTTGATTGATCTTGATGATATGAGTATTACAAGAGTTGATCTACCACGAGATCGTAGAGGCTAAATGATACGTCTCCGTCGTATCTACTTTTCCAAACACTTTTGCCCTTGTTTTGGACTCTAACTTGTATGATTTGAATGGAACTAACCCGGACTGACGCTGTTTTCAGCAGAATTGCCATGGTGTTGCTTTATGTGCAGAAAATAAAAGTTCTCAGAATGACCTGAAACTCCACGGAGCACCTTAGAGAAAACAATAAAAAATCCTCGCCAAAGATGAAGACCAGGGGGCCCACACCCTGCTCACGAGGGTGGGGGGCGCCCCCCGGGCGCGCCCCCTACCTCGTGGGCCCCCTGGTGGCCCTCCGACGCCAACTCCAACTCCATATATTGGCTTTCGGGGAGAAAAAAATCAGAGAGAAGAAATCATCGTGTTTTACGATACGGAGCCACCGCCAAGCCCTAATCTCTTTCGGGAGGGCTGATCTGGAGTCCGTTCGGGGCTCCGGAGAGGGGGATTCGTCGCCGTCATCATCATCAACCATCCTCCATCACCAAATTCATGATGCTCACCGCCGTGCGTGAGTAATTCCATCGTAGGCTTGCTGGAAGGTGATGGGTTGGATGAGATTTATCATGTAATCGAGTTAGTTTTGTTAGGGTTTGATCCCTAGTATCCACTATGTTTTGAGATTGATGTTGCTATGACTATGCTATGCTTAATGCTTGTCACTAGGGCCCGAGTGCCATGATTTCAGATCTGAACCTATTTTGTTTTCACGAATATATGTGTGTTCTTGATCCTATCTTGCAAGTCTATAGTCACCTACTATGTTTTATGATCCGGCAACCCCGAAGTGACAATAATCGGGACCACTCCCGGTGATGACCATAGTTTGAGGAGTTCATGTATTCTCTATGTGCTAATGCTTTGTTCCGGTTCTCTATTAAAAGGAGGCCTTAATATCCCTTAGTTTCCAATAGGAACCCGCTGCCATGGGAGGGTAGGACAAAAGATGTCATGCAAGTTCTTTTCCATAAGCACGTATGACTATATACGGAATACATGCCTACATTACATTGATGAATTGGAGCTAGTTCTGTGTCACCCTATGTTATGAATGTTACATGACAAACCGCATCCGGCATAATTATCCATCGCTAATCCGGTGCCTACGAGTTTTCCATATACTGGTTCTCGCTTATTACTTTTCCGTTGCTACTGTTACAATCACTACAAAATACCAAAAACATTACTTTTGCTGTCTTTACTTTTGTTACCGTTACCACCACTATCATATTACTTTGCTACTAAACACTTTGCTGTAGATACTAAGTTTCCAGGTGTGGTTGAATTGACAACTCAGCTGCTAATACTTGAGAATATTCTTTGGCTCCCCTTGTGTCGAATCAATAAATTTGGGTTGAATACTCTACCCTCGAAAACTGTTCCGATCCCCTATACTTGTGGGTTATCAAGACCTTTTTCTGGCGCCGTTGCCGGGGAGCATAGCTCTATTCTTTGAGTCACTTGGGATTTATATCTGCTGGACACTATGAAGAACTTGAAAGATGATCGAACTACTATTTTGCCCTCAACTACGAGGGGAGGTAAGGAACTGCCATCTAGCCTTGCACTAGATTCTCCTTCTGTTATAAGTAAGCTTGCGACACCTAAACCTGCTACTGCTATGTATTCTGATATGTCGCATGTTATTGATGATGACACTTCTGCTATGCATGATACTTATGATGAAACCACTTCTATGCTTGATACTACTGTGCCCCTTGGTGAATTTCTTGATGAGAAAATTGCTAGGTCTAGAGAAAGAGAAATTATTGAACCTGAATACGATGATGATAGTGATGATGAGAATATGCCTGCTATTCCCGAGGGTTATCTTTTTGATGCGCTATCTTCTGCAGCTATTTTTGCTTGCCAGGATAGATATGAACTTAAGAGGTTGCTAGTTAAATGGAGTAAAGAATCTTTTAGAGATAGAATGAGACCCGACCCTGCTTTTGCAACTTCACCTATTTGTGTTTCCGATAAGGATTATTATGATTTTTCTGTTGATCCAGATATAATTACTTTGGTTGAATCTGATCCTTTTTATGGCTATGAATCTGAAACTGTTGTGGCACATCTTACTAAGTTAAATGATATAGCTGCCCTGTTTACTAATAATGAGAGATCGCGCTACCTTTATTTACTCAAAATATTTCCGTTCTCATTAAAGGGTGATGCTAAGATATGGTTTAATTCTCTTGATCCTGGTTGTGTGCAAAGTCCCCAGGATATGATTTATTACTTCTCTGCTAAATATTTCCCTGCTCATAAGAAACAAGCTGCTTTGAGGGAAATATACAACTTTGTGCAAATTAAAGAAGAGAGTCTCCCACAAGCTTGGGGGAGGCTTCTCAAGTTACTTAATGCTTTGCCTGATCATCCTCTTAAGAAACCTGAAATACTTGATATCTTTTATAATGGACTAACTGATGCTTCCAGAGATTACCTGGATAGTTGTGCTGGTTCTCTTTTCAGGGAAAGAACACCGGATGAAGCTGAAATTCTATTGAATAATATGTTGACAAATGAAAATAATTGGGCACCTCCTGAGCCACCTTCTGAGCCAGCTCCAGATCCAATTACTGAGCCTATTCCGAAACCAACTCCGAAGAAGAGAGGTGTTCTATTTCTCAGTCCCGAAGATATGCAAGAGGCAAAGAAATCTATGAAAGAAAAAGGTATTAAAGCTGAAGATGTTAAGAATTTACCGCCTATTGAAGAAATACATGGTCTTAATTTACCGCCTGTTGAAGAAGTATATGATCTCAATTACTTATTTACTGAAGAACCTCCCGATATTCCGACATAGGTAGTAAAGGTAAATTCTCTCAATAGATATGATAAAGCTGAAGTCCCCCCTACTAAAATTGCTAGTCAGTGCTTGGATGAGTTTGATGACTTTATGTTTAAGCAAGATGACTTTAGTGCTTATTTTGGTAGACAATTAAAACAGAATACCTTTATGATTAAATGCTTGGGTGATTATATGGCTGATATTAGAGGTGAACTTAAACTTGTTAGCAAACATGCTTCTATGGTTACCACTCAAGTAGAACAAGTACTTAAAGCTCAGAAAGAAGTGCTTGATGAAATGAATAGTAAGAAAAATGATTATGCTGTTAGAGTGTCTACTAGAACTGGTAGAATGACTCAGGAACCTTTGTATCCTGAAGGCCATCCTAAGATAATCGAGCAAGATTCTCAGAGAAATAATATTGATGTACCTAGTTCTTCTAAAAGAAAGAAAAAGAAAAATGATAGGACTTTGCAAACTTCTAGTGAACCTATTGCTGAACCACCTGAGAATCCGAATGATATCTCTATTTCTGATGGTAGAACATAATCAGGTGATGAACATGAACCTAGTGATAATGTTAATGATAATGTTCATGTTGATGCTCAACCTAGTAATGATAATGATGTAGAAGTTGAACCTGTTGTTGATCTTGATAACACACAATCAAAGAATCAACGTTATGACAAAAGAGACTTCGTTGCTAGGAAACATGGTAAGGAAAGGGAACCATCAGTTCAGAAACCCATGCCTTTTCCTCCGAAACCATCCAAGAAAAAGGATGATGAGGATTTTGAGCGCTTTGCTGAAATGATTAGACCCATCTTTTTGCGTATGTGATTAACTGATGTGCTCAAAACAAATCCTTATGCTAAGTATATGAAGGATATCATTACTAATAAAAGAAAGATACCTGAAGCTGAAATTTCCACCATGCTTGCTAATTATAGTTTTAAGGGTGGAATACCAAAGAAACTTGGAGATCCAGGAGTACCTACTATACCATGCTCCATTAAGAGAAATTATGTTAAAACTGCTTTATGTGATCTTGGAGCCGGTGTCAGTGTTATGCCTCTCTCTTTATATCCTAGACTTGACTTGAATAAGTTGACACCTACTGAAATATCTTTGCAAATGACTGATAAATCAACTGCTATACCTGTCGGTATTTGTGAGGATGTGCCTGTTGTAGTTGCAAACGTTACTATTTTAACGGACTTTGTTATTCTTGATATTCCCAAGGATGATAGTATGTCTATTATTCTTGGGAGACCTTTCGTTAATACTGCAGGGGCTGTTATTGATTGCAACAAAGGCAATGTCACTTTTCATGTTAATGGCAATGAGCACACGGTACATTATCCGAGGAAACAACCTCAAGTTTGTAGTATCAACTCTATTGGAAAAATTCCATCGATTATATTTGGAGGTTTTGAATTTCCTCTCCCTACTGTCATGAAAAAGTATGATATTCTTATTGTTGGGGATTTTCATATCCCCGTTGAGGTAACTTAGTGTTATTCGAAATTTCTCCGGTTCCATGATTATTCGGAATGAGTTTGTTAACAAGACTTGATCAACCTTGTTAGTGGGTTCATTGTGATGATCACGAGATGGATGAAACTAGAAGCACAAACCTTCTGTACCCTCTTTATATTTTCTGTTATTTAGTAGAAATAAAATAAAATAGTATTTTTCTGTCTGTCTCCTGACTTATCTGTGCAATATAAAAATATCCCGAAAATAAAAGTCCTCAGAATGCCATGCCAATTTAATATGATTTTTTCGGGAATATTTACTGTGCAAAAATTACCGTGGGGGGGAGCTGCCACTTGGCCACGAGGGTGGAGGGCGCGCCCTACCCCCCTGGGCGCGCCCCTACCTCGTGGGCCCACAGTGGCCCTCCTCCACTTATCCTTGCACCCATCTTTTTCCTCTGCTTCACACAAACACGAAAAACCAACTCAAGCATGAATTCCAGCCCCCGTTGCTGTGATTTTCGATCTCCTTGCTCAAAGCACCTCTCGCAAAACTACTTGGGGAGATTGTTCCTTGAAAATAATGAAGAGACTTTTGAGGGGCTCGTCGAGTCGAAGCTCGAAGGAAAAACAAAAGGAAGAAGAGCAGAGGACCAAATTTAATTTGCCTCGCACCACGGAGGTCCGGCCGTGTGAATGGCCTTCCGATGACTTCTTGAGGAGAGCTAGGATTTATGAAGATTTCTATTTATTGATTGAGAATGCTGGCCTCACCGACTTCCTCCACGACCAACGTCATCAGTATCTCTTACTCAAAAATACTTTTGTGCAAAACTTCTACTTTTTCCCTAAGAAATCACCTCCAACAGTAGAGTTTCATTTATATGACGTTGTTAAAGAGATGACATTAGCTGAATTCTATGAGGTTTGCAGAATACCCTTTGAGGGCACCTTAGATGAACCCCACCGTAATGAAGTAGAAGCTTTTATTAACACTATCACTGTGGGAGAAACCAGGAAGGTTTCTGATGCAAGGATCACTAGCATACATTTTCCTGTTTTACGCTACTTTGCCTTATTTGCTAGTCGTTGCTTGATTGGACGCGGGAACTGTGGGAACCTTAGTATTACTGATATTATTATTTTGTTCCATGGTTTATACCGTAATAACTCTGTTAGTATGGGTGGAATTGTTGCTAGACGGTTAAGTCTGAACCGTACTAAGGGCCCCATCTTTGGAGGCATTTATGCTTCACGCCTAGCTGAACATTTTGAAATACCTATTAGGCATGAGGAGAAAGAAGAAACAGTGTTGCCTCGTGCTTATTTAGATTATAAGAGTATGATAGCGCATGACTTTCTTGTTAAGAGTCGCGAAGGGGAGCTCAAATACAAATTATACTTTGATAAACATCACCCTGAGACTATTACTTTGCCTGCTCCTTCTTTGTTTAACTTATCTGTAGGACCTCACATCGTTCCGTCGTCGGCTGTTCAAGTCTATCGGAATCCTGCACCAGCCCCGGAACCGGAGCCACAAGATGAGCCTCCACAACTATCTATTTATTATTGGGATCCAGAGGATGTTGCCAGCTAGTGGCAGCCAAAGCCTTCTTCGTTAGAGTACGACCCCAGTTACACCTACGGGTATCCGCCAGGCTATCCCTGGCAATAGACCAACTTAGGCCAAAAGCCTAAGCTTGGGGGAGTACATATTTCCCACCAACATTACATTTAAGTTCGCACACACTCATTGCTAGATGTCGGTGCTCATACTCTTTCCCTGTAATATCCATGCTAGTTTATTTTCTTTTTCCTGCTTTCTTCTCGTGTGTTTAATAAACCTTAAGAAAAAAACCAAAAAAAATTAGTAGTAGTTTATTTCTTTGCTGTAGTAATTAAAAAGAAAACCCAAAAATATTTCCCGTTCTTCTTTTGCTTGTTGGGAGCTTTCCCGTGTAAATAGTTTTTATTTCTTTTCCTTTCTTTGGGGGTTGAGAAGACCATATTGAAAATGCTTAGTGGCTCTCATATGCATGATTGTTTATTTAACTTAGAGCCCATATTACTTGTCTTCTCTCTTGAGTTGAATGCTTGCAGATTCCAGCTTAGTCCAATGCACATGCACTCTTATTATTATACACATCGTTTGGTCGTGCAAGTGAAAGGCAATAATGATGATATATGATGGACTTATTGGGATGACAAAAGATGGTATGAACTCAACCTCTCTTGTTTTTGTAAATATGATGATTCATTGTTCCTGCGTCAGCTATTATGAAGTAAACATATTTGCAATGGCATTTAGAGATTATAGTTGCTTGTGCCATGCTTGATTAGCTATGAGTTATAATGGTTTACCTTGCGTGCCAACATGCTATTAGAATGATTATGATGTGGTATGATGGGATGGTATCCTCCTTTAAATGAATTGAGTGACTCGACTTGGCACATGTTCACGCATGTAGTTGAATCAAATCAACATAGCCTTCATGATAGTTATGTTCATGGTGGATTATATCCTACTCATGCTTGTATTTGGTGTAAATTAATTTTAATGCATGTTTATGACTGTTGTCGCTCTCTCAGTTGGCCGCTTCCCAGTCTTTTGCTAGCCTTCACCTGTACTAAGTGGGAATACTGCTTGTGCATTCAAACTCCTTAAACTCCAAAGTTGTTCCATATGAGTCCACTATACCTACCTATATGCGGTATTTACCTGCCGTTCCAAGTAAATTTGTATGTGCCAAACTCTAAACCTTCAAATAAACATTCTGTTTTGCATGCTCGAATAGGTCATATGTCAACTAGAGCTGCCCTTATCTTTCGTGTTAGGCGAGTTATTCTCAAGAGGAGTGGACTCCGCTCCTCATTCATGAGAAAATGGCTGGTACGGGATGCCCAGTCCCATGCTTTTTGCAAACTAAATCAAAATAACTGCAAACAAAACTGCCCCTGGGACCCGTTGAATGTTGGAGGCACTCGTTGTTTCGAGCAATCCATGGATTGATGCTTGTGGAGGAGGGGGAGTATAAACTTTACCATTCTGTTTGGGAACCGCCTATAATCTGTTTAGCATGGAAGATATCATCGTCTTTTAGTTGTTATGTTGACAATGAAAGTATGTTGCACAAAATATAATTTATCTCTATTTCAAAACCGAGCTCTGGCACCTCTACAAATCCCTGCTTCCCTCTGCGAAGGGCCTATCTATTTACTTTTATGTTGAGTCATCACCCTTCTTATTAAAAAGCACCCGCTGGAGAGCACACTGTCGTTTGCATTCGTTATAATTGGTTTATATTGGGTATGACTTGACTGGATCTCTTTTACCATGAATTACAATGTTTAGTCAGTCCTTGATCTTTAAAGGTGCTCTGCATTTATGTTTTGTAGTCTCAGAAAGGGCTAGCGAGATACCATTTTGTTATATCATGTTATGATTATTTTGAGAAAGTGTTGTCATCCGAGTTTTATTATTATGGCTCGCTAGCTGAATATGCTATTGATATGAGTAATTGTGAGACCTACGTGTTATTGTTAGTATGGTTAGTTCATAATATTTTCTAAAACTTGAATGCTGGCTTTTCATGTTTACAACAACAAGAGCAAACAGAGTAAAAGTTTTTCTTTTTCTCTTTCAGTTTGTCAACTGAATTGCTTGAGGACAAGCAAGGGTTTAAGCTTGGGGGAGTTGATACGTCTCCGTCGTATCTACTTTTCCAAACACTTTTGCCCTTGTTTTGGACTCTAACTTGTATGATTTGAATGGAACTAACCCGGACTGATGCTGTTTTCAGCAGAATTGCCATGGTGTTGTTTTATGTGCAGAAAATAGAAGTTCTCGGAATGACCTGAAACTCCAAGGAACACCTTAGAAAAAACAATAAAAAATCCTCACCAAAGATGAAGACCAGGGGGCCCACACCCTGCTCACGAGGGTGCCCCCCCCCGGGGCGCGCCCCCTACCTCGTGGGCCCCCTGGTGGCCCTCCGACGCCAACTCCAACTCCATATATTCACTTTCGGGGAGAGAAAAATCAGAGAGAAGAAATCATCGCGTTTTACAATACGGAGCCACCGCCAAGCCCTAATCTCTCTCGGGAGGGCTGATCTGGAGTCCGTTCGGGGCTCTGGAGAGGGGGATTCGTTGCCGTCGTCATCATCAACCATCCTCCATCACCAATTTCATGATGCTCACCGCCGTGCGTGAGTAATTCCATCTTAGGCTTGCTGGACAGTGATGGATTGGATGAGATTTATCATGTAATCGAGTTAGTTTTGTTAGGGTTTGATCCCTAGTATCCACTATGTTCTGAGATTGATGTTGCTATGACTTTGCTATGCTTAATGCTTGTCACTAGGGCCCGAGTTCCATGATTTCAGATCTGAACCTATTATGTTTTCACGAATATATGTGTGTTCTTGATCCTATCTTGCAAGTCTATAGTCACCTACTATGTGTTATGATCCGGCAACCCCGAAGTGACAATAATCGGGACCACTCCCGGTGATGACCATATTTTGAGGATTTCATGTATTCACTATGTGCTAATGCTTTGTTCCGGTTCTCTATTAAAAGGAGGCCTTAATATCCCTTAGTTTCCAATAGGACCCCGCTGCCACGGGAGGGTAGGACAAAAGATGTCATGCAAGTTCTTTACCATAAGCACGTATGACTATATACGGAATACATGCCTACATTACAGTGATGAATTGGAGCTAGTTCTGTGTCACCCTATGTTATGACTATTACATGATGAACCGCATCCGGCATAATTATCCATCGCTAATCCGGTGCCTACGAGTTTTCCATATACTGGTTCTGTCTTATTACTTTTCCGTTGCTACTGTTACAATCACTACAAAATACCAAAAACATTACTTTTGTTGTCTTTACTTTTGTTACCGTTACCACCACTATCATATTACTTTGCTACTAAACACTTTGCTGTAGATACTAAGTTTCTAGGTGTGGTTGAATTGACAACTCAGCTGCTAATACTTGGGAATATTCTTTGGCTCCCCTTGTGTCGAATCAATAAATTTGGATTGAATACTCTACCCTCGAAAACTGTTGCGATCCCCTATACTTGTGGGTTATCACTAAACCCTAGAAGCTAGCCTATGATTATGATTGTTCTTGTCCTACGGACTAAACCCTCTGGTTTATATAGACATCGGAGGGGGCTAGGGTTACACAGAGTCGGTTACAGAGAAGGAAATCTACATATCTGAATTGCCAAGCTTGCCTTCCACGCAAAGGAGAGTCCCACCCGGACACGGGACAAAGTCTTCAATCTTGTATCTTCATAGTCCAATAGTCCGGCACAAGTACATAGTGCGTCTGTCCGAGGACCCCCTAATCCAGGACTCCCTCAGTAGCCCCTGAACCAGGCTCCAATGATGATGAGTCCGGCGCGCAGATTGTCTTCGGCATTGCAAGGCGGGTTCCTTCTCGGAATACTCCAAGGTAGATTTTGAACACATGAATAGTGCCCGGCTCTGCAAAACAAATTGCACGTACCACCGTACAGAGCACAATATTCCACAAATCTAATCTGCTGACAACTTTCCATAGCATGACACCACGCCGCGGCCCGGTCATTATACGAACCGTTTTTCTCAACCTGCTACCGCACGTCTTGCGAGGCGGTTTTATTGGCACGTCTTGTCGAAGCAGAGATTGTGTCCCCTTATCACAGGATTTCATCAATACGGGTGTGGGTAACCCAACCGTGTCGTTAGTATGACTCCTCGGTTTTAGGCAAGTTCCAAACAGCCACGCGGAGGATGCTTGATATTCACCCTCTTTATAAAGAGGTCAAGACCTGTCCTTTACTTTCCACGCCCAATCTTTCCCTTCCCCTACCTCGAGTTCCAGCACCCAAGGTTCAGTCTAAGTGCTCTCGAACCTTCAACCATGTCCAGATCCAACCTTCAAGGCCGGTGGATGGCCTCTTCCGTCATAGAGGAGGACATCAAGAAGCTTAGGGAGGCTAGGTATCTGACCGCCAAAATCCTTCATAGGTTACCTGCTAAAGGGCAGGTTATCCCCACTCTCGAACCCAACGAGAGTGTTGTATTCATCTCCCACTTCCTCCGAGGGCTAGGCCTTTTAGTCTTGATCCCTTTGTTAGAGGGCTCATGTTCTATTACGGTCTAGATTTTCATGATCTAGCTCCAGATTCTTCCTTCAAATCTCGTCGTTTATCATCGTGTGTGAGGCCTTCCTCCGCATTACCCCACACTTCGGCTTATGGCTCAAGACCTTCAATGTGAAGCTGAAGATGATCGACGGGCGACACGCGGAGTGCGGAGGCGCTATAATAAGCAAAGGTGCCGACGCCTTATGGCCAAAGGGTTCCTTCCCAGAGGTGTCCGATCTATGGCAACGGGAGTGGTTCTACATCACAGCACCCCGAGGTACAAAGCGGGCAGCCGCCCCAACCTTCCGCTCTGCCGCTCCGTCACAACTGGCATCATGGGTCAACAAGGGGCTAGATCGGGAACCAGTTAATGACGTGCTAACATTGCAAAGCCGCATCCGAGATCTCCTCAAGAGGGATATCAGTCTCGTCAAAGTAATTCAAGTAATGTTAGTTCGTCGGGTCCTGCCATGCCAACGTCGATCTCTCCGTATGTGGGAGTTCAACCCAGAAGGACCGCGAACCATTCAACACTTCTTCGGCGTGATGCTCCAAGGGATGTATCATTTATTCTTCAGATCACGAATAAAGTGTCCGGACACCACCGAGGATGCGGGTCTCAACTGCAACCGTCCAGATACCCAAGTAAGTAACTCCATGACCGAACATGCTGCCATTATATTCGTCACAACATTATTCTAAAAAATTACCCTCGGCCAGGACTGGATAAGAAAGGCGGAGAGGATCAGGATTTTGGCCCCTCTTCCCAAAGGCTCGCCGGATCCTGTACTAACCAGGATGCTGGCTCGCGCACCTTATGCAGTGCCCTCAGGAGAAGACGAGGGGAGGAATAGAGAAGCCAAAAGCGGGTTTCATACGTTACGCATCGTACCCGGGGGAACTAGTGCCTCCGTGTTGGAGGATGATCGGGGAGGATGATACGTCCATTTTGCATCATGCTTTTATATCAATATTTATTGCATTATGGGATGTTATTAGACATTATATCTCAATACTTATGGCTATTCTCTCTTATTTTACAAGGTTTACCATGAAGAGGGGGAATGCCGGCAGTTGGAATTCTGGCTGGAAAAGGAGCAAATGTTGGAAACCTATTCTGCACAACTCCAAAAGACCTGAGACTCCATGAAACAACTTTTTGGAATTTATAAGAATTTTTGGGCAAAAGAAATAGGCCAGGGGGCCCACACCCTGTCTAGGAGACAGGGGGCGCACCCCCCCTGTAGGGCGCGCCCCCTATCTCCTGGGCTCCCTGGTGGGCTTCCGGCGTCCATCTTCTGCTATATGAAGGGTTTTCTCCTGGAAAAAATCATGGGCAAGCTTACGGGACGAAACTCCGTCGCCACGAGGCGGAACCTTGGTGGAATCAACCTAGGGCTTTGGCGGAGCTGTTCTGCCGGGGACACTTCCCTCCGGGAGGGGGAAATCATCACCAACGTCATCACCAACGATCCTCTCATCGGGAGGGGGTCAATCTCCATCAACATCTTCACCAGCACCATCTCATCTCAAAACCCTAGTTCATCTCTTGTATCCAATCTTGTATCAA
Source organism: Triticum dicoccoides (assembly GCF_002162155.2). Classification (NCBI taxonomy): domain Eukaryota; kingdom Viridiplantae; phylum Streptophyta; class Magnoliopsida; order Poales; family Poaceae; genus Triticum; species Triticum dicoccoides. Next base: position 718,634,373 of record NC_041389.1, on the reverse strand, counting down.
AACCACAAATTGGTACCTGTGGGTTGCTAGTAGTGTTGATTACTCCTTGTAGTTGATGCTATTTGGTTTACTTGGTGGAAGATCATATGTTCAGATCCTTTATGCATATTATTACCCCTCTGATTATGAACATGAATATGCTTTGTGAGTAGTTACTTTTGTTCCTAAGGACATGGGTGAAGTCTTGCTATTAGTAGTCATGTGAATTTGGTATTCGTTCGATATTTTTGATGAGATGTATGTTGTCTCTCCTCTAGTGGTGTTATGTGAACGTCGACTACATGACACTTCACCATTATTTGGGCCTAGAGGAAGGCATAGGGAAGTAATAAGTAGATGATGGGTTGCTAGAGTGACAGAAGCTTAAACCCTAGTTTATGCGTTGCTTCGTTAGGGGTTGATATGGACCCATATGTTTAATGTTGTGGTTAGGTTTACCTTAATACTCCTTTTTGTAGTTGCGGATGCTTGCAATAGGGGTTAATCATAAGTGGGATGCTTATCCATGTTAGGGCAGTACCCAAGTGCCGGTCCACCCACATATCAAATTATCAAAGTACCGAACGCGGATCATATGAACGTGATGAAAACTAGCTTGATGATAATTCCCAATGTGTCCTCGGGAGCTCCTTCTTCATTATTAGAATTTCTCCAGGCTTATCCTTTGCCACATAAAGGATTGAACCACCTTGCTGCACTTTATTTACTTTTTCCTAGTTACTATTTATCTTATCACAAAACTATCTATCACCTACTATTTCAGTGCTTGCAGAGAAAACCTTACTGAAAACCGCTTATCATTTCCTTCTGCTCCTCGTTGGGTTCGACACTCTTACTTATTTAAAGGACTACGATAGATCCCCTATACTTATGGGTCATCAAGACTCTTTTCTGGCGCTGTTGCCGGGGAGCGTAGCGCTCTTGGTGAGTGGAACTTCATAAGGAAACATTTATATAGTGTGCTGATATTTTCTGTTACTTGTCACTATGGAAACTAATCCTTTGAGGGGCTTGTTTGGGGTATCTTCACCCCAACTAGAAGATCAAAGAGATGCTCCTCAACCTACTGAACCTTATGAAAATATTCACTTTGAGATTCCTTTGGGTATGATAGAAAAACTGCTAGCTAATCCTTTTGCAGGAGACGGAACATTGCATCCCGACTTACACCTCATCTTTGTGGATGAAGTTTGTGGATTATTTAAGCTTGCAGGTATTCCCGATGATGTTGTCAAAAGGAAGGTCTTCCCTTTATCTTTGAAGGGAGATGCAATAACATGGTATAGGCTATGTGATGATACGAGATACTGGAATTATAAGCGATTGAAGTTGGAATTTCACCAGAAGTTCTATCCTATGCATCTTGTTCATCGTGATCATAATTACATATATAATTTCTGGCCTCGCGAAGGATAAAGCATCGCTCAAGCTAGGGGGAGGCTTAAGTCAATGTTATATTCATGCCCCAATCATGAGCTCTCTCAGGAAATGATTATTCAGAATTTTTATGATCGGCTTTCTCTTGATAATCGCAACCTGCTTGATACTTCCTGTGATGGTTCCTATATGTTGAAGACTATTGATTTCAAATGGGACTTATTGGAAAGAATTAAACGCAACTCTGAATATTGGGGTTCCGACGATGGTAAGGAGTCAGGTATGACACCTAAGTTCGATTGTGTTAAATCTTTTATGGATACCGATGCTTTCCGTGGATATAGCTCTAAGTATGGACTTGACTCTGAGATAGTAGCTACTTTTTGTGAAACTTTTGCTACTCACGTTAATCTCCCTAAAGAGAAGTGGTTTAAATATAATCCTCCTGTTGAAGTAAAAGTAGTTGCACCTATTGCAATCAAAGAGAAAACTATTACATATAGTGATCCTGTTATTCCTACTGCTTATGTTGAAAAACCTCCTTTTCTTGTTAGGATAAAAGATCATACTAAAGCTTCGACTGTTGTTCGTAAGAGCAATATTAGAACTCATACACCTCCTGAGCAAATTAAAGTTAAACCTAATGTTGCTATTGTTAAAGATCTCTTGTCTGATAATATTGATGGGCATGTTATTTATTTCTGTGATGAAACTACTAGAATTGCAAAACCTTGTGCTAAAGATAAACATAGACCTGTGGTAGGCATGCCGGTTATTTCTGTTAAAATAGGAGATCATTGTTATCATGGCTTATGTGATATGGGTGCTAGTGCTAGTGCAATACCTATTGACTTATACAAAGAAATTAAGCACGATATTGCACCTGCTGAGTTAGAAGATATTGATGTCACAATTAAACTTGCCAATAGAGATACTATTTCACCAATGGGAATTGTTAGAGATGTTAAAGTCTTGTGTGGGAAAACTAAATATCCTACTGATTTTCTTGTTCTTGGCTCCCGACAAGATAGCTTTTGTCCCATTATATTTGGTAGACCCTTCCTGAACACCGTTAATGCTAGGATAGATTGCGAAAAGGATGTAGTTACTATTGGTCTAGGTGATATGTCTCATGAGTTCAACTTTTCTAAATTTCGTAGACAACACCGTGAAGAGGAACCATCTAGTAAGGATGAAATTATTGGTCTTGCTTCCATTGCTGTTCCACCAACTGATCCGTTAGAACAATATTTGCTAGACCATGAAAACAATATGTTTATGAAGGAAAGGGAAGAAATAGATGAAGTGTTCCTTAAACAAGAACCTATGCTGAAACATAACCTTCCCGTTGAAATTCTTGGGATCCTCCTCCACCCAAGGGTGATCCCGTGTTTGAACTCAAACCATTACCTAATAATCTTAAGTATGCTTATCTTGATGAAAAAGAAATATATCCTGTTATTATTAGTGCTAACCTTTCAGAGAAAGAAGAAGAAAGATTATTGAAAACTCTGAAGAAGCACCGAGCTGCTATTGGATATACTCTGGATGATCTTAAGGGCATTAGCCCCACATTATGTTAACACAAAATCTCAGTGGAGAAAGATGCCAAACCAGTTAGAGATCCTCAAAGACGATTAAATCCCAAAATGAAGGAAGTGGTAAGAAAGGAGATACTAAAACTCCTTGAGGCAGGTATTATTTATCCCATTGCTGATAGTGAATGGGTAAGACCTGTCCATTGTGTCCCCAAAAAGGGAGGTATTACCGTTGTTCCTAATGATAAAGATGAATTGATCCCACAAAGAATTATTACAGGTTATAGGATGGTAATTGATTTCCGTAAGTTAAATAAAGCTACTAAGAAAGATCATTACCCTTTACCTTTTATTGATCAAATGCTAGAAAGGCTATCCAAACACACACATTTTTTGCTTTCTAGATGGTTATTCTGGCTTCTCTCAGATACCTGTTTCAGCGGGGGATCAATCTAAAACTACTTTTACTTGCCCTTTTGGTACTTTTGCTTATAGACGTATGCCTTTTGGTTTATGTAATGCACCCGCTACCTTTCAAAGATGCATGATGGCTATATTTTCTGATTTTTGTGAAAAGATTTGTGAGGTATTCATGGATGACTTCTCCATCTATGGATCCCCTTTTGATGATTGTTTGATCAACCTTGATTGAGTTTTGCAGAGATGCGAAGACACTAGTCTCGTCCTGAATTGGGAAAAGTGTCACTTTATGGTTAATGAAGGCATTGTCTTGGGGCACAAGATCTCCGAGAGAGGTATTGAAGTTGATAAAGCCAAAGTTGATGCTATTGAAAAGATGCCATGTCCCAATGACATAAAAGGTATAAGAAGTTTCCTTGGTCATGCTGGTTTTTATAGGAGGTTCATTAAGGACTTTTCTAAAATCTCTAGGCCTCTAACTAATTTATTGCAAAAAGATATTCCTTTTGTCTTTGATCATGATTGTGTAGAAGCATTTGAAACACTTAAGAAAGCTTTGATCACTGCACCTATTGTTTAGCCACCTGATTGGAATTTACCTTTTGAAATTATGTGTGATGCTAGTGATTATGTTGTAGGTGTTGTTTTAGGGCAAAGAGTCGATAAGAAATTGAATGTTATCCATTATGCTAGTAAGACTCTTGATACTGCCCAGAGAAATTATGCTACTACTGAAAAAGAATTCTTAGCAGTTGTGTTTGCATGTGATAAGTTTAGACCTGATATTGTTGATTCCAAAGTTACTATTCACACTAATCATGCTGCTATTAAGTATCTTATGGAAAAGAAAGATGCTAAGCCTAGAATCATTAGATGGGTTCTCTTGCGCCAAGAATTTGACTTGCATATTATTGATAGAAAGGGAGCTAAGAACCCCGTTGCTGACAACTTGTCTAGGCTAGAAAATGCTCTTGATGACCCACTGCCTAGTAATGATAGTTTTCCTGATGAACAATTAGTAGTTGTCAATACTTCTCGTACTGCTCCTTGGTATGCTGATTATGCTAATTACATTATTGCTAAATATATACCGCCTAGTTTCACATACCAGCAAAAGAAAAAGTTCTTTTATGATTTAAGACATTACTTCTGCGATGATCCACATCTGTATAAAGAAGGAATAGATGGTATTATTAGACATTGTGTGCCTGAGCATGAACAGGAACAAATCCTACGCAAGTGTCACTCTGAATCCTATGGAGGACACCACACTGGAGATAGAACTGCAGACAAGGTACTACAATCTGGTTTTTATTGGCCTACTCTTTTCAAAGATGCTCGTAAGTTTGTCGTATCTTGTGATGAATGTCAAAGAATAGGTAGCATAAGTAGATGACAAGAAATGCCTATGAATTATTCTCTTGTTATTGGACCGTTTGATGTTTGGGGCTTTGATTATATGGGACCTTTTCCTGCCTCCAATGGTTATACACATATTTTAGTTGTTGTTTACGTTACTAAGTGGGTAGCAGCTATTCCAACTAGTAGTGCTGATCATAACACTTCTATTAAAATGCTTAAAGAAGTTATTTTTCCGAGGTTTGGAGTCCCTAGATATCATATGACTGATGGTGGTTCACACTTTATTCATGGTGCCTTCTGTAAGATGCTCGCTAAGTATGATGTCAATCATAGAATCGCATCTCCTTATCACCCGCAGTCTAGTGGTCAAGTAGAGTTGAGCAATAGAGAGCTCAAATTAATTTTGCAAAAGACTGTGAATAGATCTAGAAAGAATTGGTCCAAAAAACTTGATGATGCATTATGGGCCTATAGAAGTACATACAAAAATCCTATGGGTATGTCTCCATATAAGATGGTTTATGGAAAAGCATGTCATTTACCTCTTGAACTTGAACATAAAGCATATTGGGTTGTTAAAGAGCTCAATTATGACTTCAAACTTGCCGGTGAGAAAAGCTTATTTGATATTAGCTCACTTGATGAATGGAGAACCCAGGCATATGAGAATGCCAAGCTTTTCAAAGAAAAGTCAAACGCTGGCATGATAAGAGGATACAGAAGCGTGAGTTTAACGTAGGAGATTATGTGTTATTGTTCAACTCTCATTTAAGATTTTTTGCAGGAAAACTTCTCTCAAAATGGAAGGTCCCTACATTATCGAGGAGGTCTATCGTTCTGGTGCTATAAAAATCAACAACTTCGAAGGCACAAATCCGAGGGTGGTAAATGGCCAAAGAATTAAACGTTATATTTCAGGTAATCCTATCAATGTTGAAACTAATATTATTAAAACCATAACCCCTGAGGAATACATAAGAGACACTTTCCAGAATGTTCCAGACTCCGAAAAGGCATAGGTACGTGGTACGGTAAGTAAACCGACTCCAAAACAACTCTAATGGCAATTTTTATCAGTTTTGGATTATTTAAGGATTTTAGGAAGAAAGAAGTAGTCCGAAAGGGACACGAGGCCCCCACGCGAGAGGAGGCCCCCCCGTAGGGCGCACCCCCTGTCTCGTGGGCACCTAGTGTGCCTCCCGAACTCCGTTTTCTTGTATGTTACGTATTTTGGTCGGTAAAAATTCATTATATATACTCCCGAAGGTTTTGACCAACGTATCACACAAATATCCTCTGTTTTCGTTTCGAGCTATCTCCGTTGCAGATTTAGAGCACCATGACTTCTCCCTCCTCCAACAACGAAGACAGGGATGCTTGGCTATTGAAGTTAGAGTTGAAAAGAGAGGAACCAGAAGAGATTAACAAGGATGAAGGGATCAATAAGGCCATGGAGGTTCAAGCCCCGGTGGTAAAAGATGAAGACACCCCTCAACCTTTACCTAACCTTTTCACTCCAACAGAGATTGAAGCTTTCAAGATGATGGAGTTAGCCCGCATACAGAACAAGTATCTCACAGAGGAGAATATTTTGTTGAACGACCATATTGGTGGGCTCAAGGGCATTATCCGCAAGTTGGAGGAGTTTTTACGCTCGATGTGCGATTATCCACCGTCATCATCACCACCTTCATCACCTCCGAAGAAATAATCACATGGGTATGGGCACTCCCCTTGGCAACTGCCAAGATTGGGGGAGGTGCCCCGGTATCGTATTACCATCACACTCCTATCTTTACCGCTTTATTTAGTTCGATCCTTTAGTAGTATCTTGATCTATTAGTTCGAAGTTTTGATATCAAGTAGTTTTGAGTTTTTCATTGTGATTTCTTTATGTAATCGAGTCCATGTGCTATCTATAATAAAGATTAGTGTTGAGTCAAGGGCTTTGCTATGTTGCTATGATCTTGAGAAAGTAGAAAGAACAAAAGAGTTCATATTGATCTTATGGATAGTGATAACTTCACATATAGAAAGTATGAGGCATAAAAATTGTTGAGAGTTGATGAACGTAGCCTTGGTCATCGTTGCAATTAATAGGAAGTGATAAGGAAAGAGGGGTTCACATATAAATATATTATCTTGGACATCTTTTATGATTGTGAAGCACTCATTAAGTATGACATGCTAAAAGAGTTGACGTTGGACAAGGAAGACAACGTAATGGTTTATGTTTTCCGACATCTCAGTTAAAGTATATTGTCATTGACCTTCCAAACATGTTGAGCTTGCCTTTCCCCCTCATGCTAGCCAAATTCCTTGCACCAAGTAGAGATACTACTTGTGCTTCCAAATATCCTTAAACCCAGTTTTGCCATGAGAGTCCACCATATCTACCTATGGATTGAGTAAGATCCTTCAAGTAAGTTGTCATCGGTGCAAGCAATAAAAATTGCTCTCTAAATATGTATGACTTATTAGTGCAGAGAAAATAAACTTTGTACGAACTTGTTGTGGAAGTAATAAAAGCGACGGACTGCATAATAAAGGTCCACATACAAGGGGCAATATAAAGTGAGTTCTTTTGCACTAAGACTTTATGCATCAACCCTAAACGCGCATGACAACCTCTGCTTCCCTCTGCGAAGGGCCTATCTTTTACTTTATGTTTTACTTTATGCTTGAGTCAGGTGATGCTCACCTCTCCCTTTTTATTTTCATCCTTTGGCAAGCTCCTCGTGTTTGAAAGATCATGATACATATATCCAATTGGATGTAAGTTGGCATATGCTATTATTGTTGACATCACCTAAAGGTGAATACGTTGGGAGGCAACACAATAAGCCCCTATCTTTCTCAGTGTCCGGCTGAAACTCTATAACCACAAGTATTGCGTGAGTGTTAACAATTATAGGAGTCTACGAGATAGTTGAGTATGTGAGCTTGCTGAAAAGCTCTATTATTGCCTCTTTCCGATGTTACGATAAATAGCAATTGCTTCAATGATTGAGATTATAGTTTGTTAGTTCCCAATGAAGTTTTTGAACCATACTTGACATTATGAATTGCTTATTACTTGAACATAGGAAATCATATGACAAAATCCATATATGTTGCTGTCATTAGAATGATCATGATGCCATCATGTCCGTATTTCATTTTTATCGACACCTCTATCTCTAAACATGTGGACATATTTTTCGATTTCGGCTTCCGCTTGAGGACAAGCGAGGTCTAAGCTTGGGGGAGTTGATACGTCCATTTTGCATCATGCTTTTATATCAATATTTATTGCATTATGGGCTGTTATTACACATTATATCTCAATACTTATGGCTATTCTCTCTTATTTTACAAGGTTTACCATGAAGAGGGGGAATGCCGGCAGCTGGAATTCTGGGTGGAAAAGGAGCAAACATTGGAAACCTATTCTGCACAACTCCAAAAGACCTGAGATTCCACGAAACAACTTTTTGGAATTTATAAGAATTTTTGGGCAAAAGAAATAGGCCAGGGGCCCACACCCTGTCCAGGAGACAGGGGGCGCGCCCCCTGAGGGAGTCCTGGACTAGGGGGTATCCAAACAGCCGGACTATGTACAACGTCCGGACTATTGAAGCGTGAAGATACAAGACTCAAGACTTTGGCCCGTGTCCGGATGGGACTCTCCTTTGCGTGGAAGGCAAGCTTGGTGATCCGGATATTATATTTCCTTCCTTGTAACCGACTCCATGTAAACCCTAGCCCTCTCCGATGTCTATATAAACCGGAGAGGTTGGTCCTTAGAAGGCCGATCACAATTACATTCATACCATCATAGGCTAGCTCTAGGGTTTTAGCCTCTACAATCTCGTGGTATATCTACTCTTCTACTACCCATAGCATCAATATTAATCAAGCAGGAAGTAGGGTTTTACCTCCATCGAGAGGGCCCGAACCTGGGTAAACATTTGTGTCCCTTGCTTCCTGTTACCATCAGCCTTGACGCACAGATCGGGACCCCCTACCCGAGATCCGCCAGTTTTGACACCGACATTGGTGCTTTCATTGAGAGTTCCTCTGTGACATCGCCGCAAGGCTCGATGGCTCGTCTCATCGTCAAGGACAACATTACCTCGGAGGGAGCTCTGGCTGTAGGCCAGACGCTCCGGCTCGGCGGCTTTATCATGGCCACCCCATCGGCGGTAGCGCTGACGATGGCCTCTTGGGTCATCAATCATAACCTTCGCGTCAGTTCGGAACTTGCCGAACAGATGGATCCCATGGAGCTCTCCTCCCTTAATGAACTCTTGGATCGCATCACCGCTCTGGGGGTCGCTACGAACTATGACCGGATTGGGCTTAAACCAGACCAAAGGGACATCAGGTCCCCGCCGGCGACCCATGAGGTAGCGATAGTGGAGGAACCACGCGCGGATTGTCCCTCAACTTTGAGGACGAATTATGTTCGGATTGCCGAACTCCTTGAACCAAAAACCTTCTCAAAGGGAAACATGACCCAGGCCCCGGACTTAGAATCGGGCATTGGGCCAAAGGAAATGAGCAGTATCCCAGATTCTGAGCTGTTAAGCTCCGAACCGCCCGCGCCCTCGGGCATTAGATCGGATCAAAATCCGGATTCTGCTAACAACACCTATCTGGACTTAAACTGTCTCTCCCGCATCAGGCAAGAGCCCCAGGAAACGGTACATCATTACTGGGCCTGATTCCTCCTTGCGCTTAACAAGGTCAAGGGCTGCCGCGAGGAGAACATGGTCTCACTCTTCTGCAAAAACTGCATGGACAAAGGGCTCCTCAATGCTATAAGCCGCCGCGACATAGTACGCTTCGCGGACTTGACAAACATAGTACAGAAGTACTGTGCGATGGAGAGCGCTTGGAAGACCCAAGCAGAATTTTGGGATAGTACTGCTCTCACCAAGACCTTTGTCCGAACTAAACGGATGAACCCTCGTAAGTCGTCCGATCCAATCCCCAAGAAACCAAAGCCCACCCCAGGGCGGGGATCCGTATTGGAAGAATGGCTCGACGGGCCATGTAAGCTCCGCAATACTCCGGATACAATACCAACTCATAGCCTTAGGGCATGTTGGATACTCCGGCAGGTGGCAAAAAGTGGCGAGGATCTTCTTGTAAGCCATAAAGCAGAACAACATCCCGCCAGCGGACACAATACGGTACTAACAGTCTTCAAAACTTTTGCCTCGAACAACAGGCGCGAGCGAGCTCATCGAAGCTCTGCGGAAATTTGCCATGTGGCAACGATAAACCCCTGGAACGACACTGCTATAACTTTATATGCTAGTGATGAACCTCGATTCCAGACTGTCCGGGCACCGGCCACTCTGGTCCTTAGCCCAATCGAGGACGGCTTTCGGCTCACCAAAGTACTCATGGACGGCGGAAGCAGGTTAAACTTGATCTATGAAGAAACGCTCAACAAAATGGAAATTGATAAAGGCCACATTGAGCAAAGCGGCACCACCTTCAGGGGAATCATCCCTACTCGGGAAGCGCGGTGCGCGGGAAAAATCACACTCGATGTGGTATTCGGCACCCTGGAGAATTATAGGTCTGAAGAAATCACATTCCAAGTGGCTCCCTTTAGCAGCAGATACCACGCCCTTCTAGGGTGGGACGCGTTTACAAGCTTTCAAGCTGTACCCCATTACGGGTACATGAAGCTTAAAATGTCCGGACCCAACAGAATCATCACTCTAGCCAGTGATCCGGACGTCGCACTTCGCGCCGAAAACAAAACCACAGCACTAGCCCTGGAAGCATTATCTGAAGCCCTAGCAGCCGAAGAGTTAACAACACTGCAGGCCACCGTGGACAGGGACGACGTGATACTCGACAAACGACCCAAGTCCACCTCATTTAAACATGCAGACGAGATAGTCAAATTCCAAGTCCACCCAATGGACCCCACGAAGACAACATCCATCGGGACACAGTTGAGCCCCGTGATGGACGCCGCACTGCGAGATTTCTTACACGAGAATTGGGACATTTTCGCCTGGCACCCTTCGAACATGCCAGGCATCCCACGCCGGCTGGCCGAACACAGCCTCAATATACTAAAGGGATACAAACCGGTCAAATAGACCCTAAGGCGGTTTTCAGAACCCAAACGGCAAGCCATGGGGGAAGAGCTAGCCAAGCTGCTTGAGGCCGGATTCATCAGAGATATTAAACATCCGGATTGGCTGGCAAATTTGGTAATGGTACCAAAAAAGGACAAATCTTGGAGCTTATGCGTCGACTTCAAAGACCTCAACAAGGCTTTCCCCAAGGATCCCTTTCCCCTCCCTCGCATCGATCAAATCATCGATGCCACAGCTAGACACGACTCGCTGTGTTTTCTCGACGCATACTCCGGATACCATCAAATAAAGATGACAGAGTCCGACCAAGCTGCAACAGCTTTTATGACGCCATATGGCCCTTTTTGCTTCAACACTATGCCATTCGGGCTCAAGAATGCCGGCGCAACCTACCAACGCATGATTCAAACATGCCTGGAAAAACAAATCGGCAAAACAGTGGAAGCATATGCGGACGACGTAGTCATAAAAACTAGACACGTCAAAACCCTAATAGATGACTTGAGACATACATTCGATAACCTCCGGACATAAGACATCAAGTTGAATCCGGAAAAATGCGTTTTTGGTGTCCCCTCGGGTAAGCTGCTGGGCTTCATTGTTTCCAATAGAAGAATCGAAGCGAATCCAGCAAAAATCCGAGCTCTGTCGCAGTTGGCTATACCAATAGACCTCAAGCACATCCAGAAGCTAGCCGGATGCGTGGCCGCTTTGAGCCGCTTTATATCCAGGCTAGGAGAAAAGGCATTGCCTCTTTACCGCCTCCTTCGGCGCACCGAACACTTTGTATGGACGGATGCAGCCGCGGCCGGACTCGATGAGATAAAGACCTTATTGGCCAATAATCCAGTCCTAACAGCGCCAAACATCGGCGAACCTATGCTACTATACATAGCTGCAACACATCAAGTGGTAAGCGCAGTGCTCATCGTCGAACAAGAGGTGAACGAATACAAATTCCCGCTTCAAAATCCGGTTTATTACGTATCCACGGTCCTCACCCCATGCAAATACCGATACCCACACTATCAAAAAATAGCATACGCGGTCTTCATGGCATCCCGGAAGCTAAGACACTACTTTCAAAAGTGTTCGATTACCGTCGCCTCCGAAGTACCACTCAATGACGTAATTAATAACCACGACGCTATGGGCCGGATTGCTAAATGGGCTATCGAGCTCCTCCCGTTCGACATAATATACAAACCACGGAGAGCCATCAAGTCGCAAGTACTGGCTGACTTTGTTGCCGAATGGACAGAAGCCGAACTCCCTAAAGAGTACGGCGCGTACTCCAACTGGATCATGCACTTTGACGGCTCCAAAATGCTGGCTGGACTGGGAGCAGGGGTAGTCCTGACGTCTCCCACCGGGGACACGGTCCAGTACGTCCTACAAATACTATACACAGACTCCAACAATGCAGCCGAATATGAGGCTCTGTTGCATGGTCTTCGGATGGCAGTCTCTATGGGCATCCAACGCCTGGAAGTGCGTGGGGATTCGAACCTCGCAATATCACAAATAAATGGAGACTTTGATGCCAAGGATCCGAAAATGGCGGCCTATCGTAATGCCGTCCTCAAAATGTTAGCTCGGTTCGAGGGGCTCGAATTCCACCATGTGGCTCGAGAAAACAATCAAGCGGCGGACGTCCTCGCCCGCATCAGCGCCAAACGCGGCCCTGTCCCACCTAATATATTCCTGGAAAGGCTGTTCAAGCCATCCATAGTATGGGAAGGGGAGTCCGGCAATACTAGCACGGATCCGAATACACCCCAGACTCTGAACCATCAGACACAATCGGAGGCTCTGCCACCGAAATAACATCTTCGGCCCACGAAATCATGGCCGTAATTGCCCCGTGGACTGAGCCTTTCTTGGACTACCTAAATAGGCAGGAGCTCCCCGAAGACCAAAATGAAGCATGCTGCATGGTCCGGCGTTCTAAAGCTTACAAAGTCCACGAAGGGGAACTCTACAAGAAAAGCGCGACCGGAGTGCTCCAAAGGTGCATCTCCGAAGAGGAAGGGAGGCAACTCCTGGCTGAAATCCATGCCGGACTGGGCGGACACCATGCCGCAACTCGAGCGGTAGTCAGCAAAGCCTTCCGTACAGGCTTCTATTGGCCGACGGCCCGAGCAGGCGCACATGACCTTGTCCAACATTGCGTCGGCTGCCAGCTCTTCGCCAATTAGAGTCATATGCCCCCTACCGCTCTCCAAACAATCCCCATAACTTGGCCCTTCGTGGTCTCGGGGTTGGATATGGTCGGACCTCTTAAAGGGGGAAGCCATAAGAAAAAATACTTATTGGTCATGGTGGACAAATTCACCAAATGGATCGAAGTCAAATCAGTTAAAACGGCCGAATCCGGACCACTAATAGACTTCATATCCGGGGTCGTACACCGGTACGGTGTCCCCCATAGCATCATCACTGATAATGGCTCAAATTTCACAGCCGATGAAGTGAAAACTTGGTGCGACAAAATGGGCATTAAGCTCGACTACGCTTCCGTCTACCACCCCCAAACAAACGGCCAGGTCGAACGGGCAAATGGTCTCATCATGAGCGGCATAAAACCCAGACTAGTGCGATCTTTAACAGAATCGGATACGCACTGGGTAGAGGAGCTCGACTCCATACTCTCGGGGGCTGTGGACCACACCGAATCGAACCACCGGATATACACCATTTTTTATGGTGTACGGTGTGGAAGCAGTAATACCCTGCGACATAATACATGATTCGCCACGCGTACGCATGTACGAAGAGAAGGAAGCCGAGTTAGATTGGCAGGATAACTTGGATGCCCTGGAGGAGGAGCGCGATGTCGCAAAAGCCCGTTCCGCATTCTATCAGCAGCAGGCTCGACAATATCAAAGCAGAGAAGTGCGGGCCAAAACTTACAATATTGGCGAGCTCGTTCTACGCCTACCGGAGAAGAAGAAGGACAAACTCAAACCCAAGTGGGAAGGTCCCTTCGTCATTGACAAAGTTCTCACAGGAGGAGCATACCATCTATGTAATGCACCTGATAACAGACTCGAGCCGAACCCATGGAACGCAGCCAGACTCCGGAGATTCTACGCCTAGCACCAAACTCAGTGTTTGTCTCCTCACCCCTCCTTTTTAATTATGCTCCACCTCTTTTTCTCTCCTTTCTCGACCCTTTTTCTCTTCACACCAAGTATTTAATACAGTGCGGACTCCCGGATCATTCCGGCCGTACTATGTGTGTAAGCTGTACCTGGGGGCTTCCTATTCAGAAGCTAGACATAATTACTTTAAATGGCTTTTTGCCCATCGCATATGCGTTATTTTTCCATATGTGCCTTTTCTTCACCATTATATGCATCGATATGACTTAAGATGTGGCCAAGCTGGGTTGCCTGGCTCTTGTGTTTATGCCCTATGTTCCCGTTAATTCGGCTAGGGCATAAGGGGAGCACCTCTGCGATTGTTACTGCCGGTTAAGCCGGATGTGTACCTCGGACTGGGTGAAGTCAAAAGCTAGTTTCCTTAAGAGAATATTCGATCGGTGAACAAAGGATGTATTCGTTGGTTACAACAAAAAACCCCGGAAGCTTTGTATCCTGCGTTGTCGTTCGCAGTCCGGACATGTGCATCGACACATGCATTCCCAGGGAAAGGAACCCCTAACGGAACTATTCTCCCTGGAAGATGTTTCTTGCTATCCATGCAATATAACATAACTAGTTGGGTACTTGTCTGTTCAAGCACTTATGACCCCTACGCCTGGTCTCCACGCATACCCCGGTTCTTGTATAACCGAGCGGGTATTCGGACACACTCCGGACTATAGGATCCAGGGGCTGAAGCGAAAAGGTCCGCCATGACAAATGATTTCAATCCGGCTAGGGGCTATTTATGCCAATTAAATTACAAAGTCACTGAGACTGACTATACTCCTCCTCTATACCATCTAACAGGCTATCTAGACTACAATCTTGTTGAGAATACTTAGCGGCTAACGCTACCTGTTCATATACCAGACTTACGGGAATTTCTTACCCATCCGGCCCCGCCGGTCCTACTTCGGCCATATGGTTCAGGTCGAGCTTGGTGTAGCGCGTCTTCACCATTGCCCAGGCTTCTCTTGCTCCTTGCCGGCATGCTGATATCTTCCACAGACGGAAGCGCTGCCAGGCTCCTTGAAGCAGGTCCGCAAGCTCCCCCATGCCATTTGGCAGGAGGCTTGATGGCCACAAGGCCTGAGCAATGCCGTGCATCACCTGCCAAGCACGCTCGTGCAACTGCAAAAGTTCTTGCAGCAAATCACCTGCAGATGCGGGCATCTCCTCTTTAGGGCGACCCGTTAACATTCATGCAGGCAAAAAATTTCTCAAAAAACTTCCTCGCCGAACTATCACACAGTTCACTTGAGCTCTTACCATAAATGTCGCGTCGAAGCTTTTTGTTCTCCTTCACGGAGTCCGCCAGTTGAGCGCGGATGTCCTTTAATTCCACGTCCAGACAAATATTGGCATCTTGTAGCTTGTTCTTCTCTTGCGTCACCTGCGTAAGGATGCGCTTGCCACCTTTAGCTGCCGTTGGAGATGCGATTCGTCACCCGTTACGCCCTCCGGATTCACCCCGGGATTGTCTGCAGAATTTTCTGTTAGACTAACCGCACCAGCCATTTACTAACTGGTACATCTGCATATAATGGAGACAAATATTACCAGAGGGGGCCTTTCGGGATCCCTCTAACTTGGCTACCGCATCAGTCGGCTGGGCCTTGCATGTATCCAGCTCTCGCGCCAATTGTTCGTTCTTGTCCACAAGGACATGTTCATATATGGATCCTTCAAACAGTTGTCCCAACTATTCCAAGTCTCAGGGGCTACTACTATACATACTTATCAAAATTTCTTACCCGTATGTCTTTGGTATACTGGTTTGTCGCTTGGGTAAGCCCGCCTCGAGCAGCTCGGACATATGCGTCCGCCGAATTGAAGGCATTAAAAGCCTCTTCGAAAAAGATGTTGTTCCGGAGCACGGCCCTCCGACGCCGGTGATTCATGGTGCTCTCCACTTCGGAGTTCGTGGCCAAACACATATCCGCATCCTCCGTCGGGGAGCCTTGCGGTGCTGGCCCCGTGTACGCCTCTGCCCGCGAAGCCGGTTCTGGAACCCGGCTGGTGGAGGCGTGATTGGTGGGGTCTCCGGACATAGTTCAACTTACCCGCGACGCGGGTTAGTAGTCCGGGATAGTCGGCCGTAATGGCCACTAGGGCGCCATCCCAGCTCGCTTGATAGAACACCCCGTTGACAAGCTCCACAGTGATATCCGGATCAACTTTGAGTCCCGGATCTAGGGCCCTTCCAGGGTCCTCTAGTTGCGGGGAGGGGCTGAAGATTCCTTCTACGGCCCTCCTCAGTTCCTGCTCAGAAGCATTGATGCAAGTAATCTTACTGGAAGAACGCTAGAGTAAGTGAAGCGGAGAAAGGAATGGCAACTTACCCACTGTAGGGGTTGTACATGGAGAATCCGTCCCGCGTTTTTATGTGAAGGAATTCCTCCTCTTCCCCCTTGTACAAATCGGACAATATCCTTGCCAAAGCGGCAGCAGAGTCTGAACCCTTACGGCCGCAGCGGGTGGCGTCGTCTTCCCCGTTGAAATGCCACATAGGCTTCCCCCGATATTGGAGCGGTTGCACTCCTCGCCTTATGCATATCGCCATGACCTCAACTATCATCAGTCCGGATTTGGCCAGCAACTTTATCCTGTTCATCAGGAGGTATATCTCCCTTGTGTCCTCTTCTTGAGGGCCCCGGGGGCGCCAGCTTAAGCGTGCCCTCGGCAGGGCGTTGCTGAACCTGGGGAGACCTATTCGGACTGGATCCGGAAGGGGAACATCATTTATATAGAACCACTCTTAAGGCCAGTTTTCTGGTGCCTTCTCAGGAGTGCCGGACAGGTATCTGGTATCGGCAATGCGCCATACTTTGGCCCCACCCACTTGACATAGGGACTCTCCCTGGGTGCGGGGGACAAGGCAGAATAGCTTCCTCCATAATCCGAAGTGTGGTTCGCAGCCTAAAAACAGCTCGCAAAGGGCGACATACCCCGCTATGTGCAGAATAGAGGCAGGGGTAAGATTGTGTAACTGGAGGCCGTAGAACTCCAGGAGCCCGCGAAGAAATGGGTGGATAGGAAACCCGACGCCCCTCAGCAGATGCGAGATGAGGCATATCCGCTCCTCTGGAGATGGGTTAGGAGATCCCTCAGCTTGTTCCCCTCCGTCATAAGTAGCTATTCCAGCTCGAACGGGGACCATGAACACCGGTGGAAGGAACCCTTGGGTTTGCAACTTTACCAAACGGCTGTGAGGAACTAAGCACTCTCCCCAATCCCCCGACTTAGAGCGAGGAAGGCGAGCAGAAGAGCTGCGACGGCCGGCCATGTTGGAATGGTTTTTCGCGGAGCGCTCTAGGATGCTAGCTCGAGGGAGGAGAGTGAGGTTAGGATATGATAATCCCTGTCCCTTCAAATAGATGGTTGGCCCGGAGGATCAAGGGTGGTAAATGCAAAAATGCCTCGACTTCTCGCATTCGCTCGACACGTGGAGATGGTCATTACTGAGGCGCTGAAGCCGAGGACCACAACATTGATTAGAGGCCGGACACTATTCGTCGTAACAAGTACTTTGGAGTATTCGGAGAAGGAACCCGCCTTGCAATGCCGAAGACAATATTGTGCACCAGACTCATCGTCATTGAAGCCTGGTTCAGGGGCTACTGAGGGAGTCCTGGACTAGGGGGTATCCGGACAGTCGGACTATGTACAACGTCCGGACTATTGAAGCATGAAGATACAAGACTCAAGACTTCGGCCCGTGTCCGGATGGGACTCTCCTTTGCGTGGAAGGCAAGCTTGGCGATCCGGATATTATTTTTCCTTCCTTGTAACCGACTCCATGTAAACCCTAGCCCTCTCTAGTGTCTATATAAACCGGAGACGTTGGTCCTTAGAAGGCCGATCACAATTACAATCATACCATCATAGGCTAGCTCTAGGGTTTTAGCCTCTACAATCTCGTGGTAGATCTACTCTTGTACTACCCATATCATCAATATTAATAAAGCAGGAAGTAGGGTTTTACCTCCATCGAGAGGGCCTGAACCTGGGTAAACATCTATGTCCCTCGCTTCCTGTTACCATCAGCCTTGACGCATAGATCAAGACCCCCTACCCGAGATCCGCCGGTTTTGACACCGACACCCCCCCCCCCTCCTGTAGGGCGTGCCCCCTATCTCCTGGGCTCCCTGGTGGGCCTCCGGCATCCATCTTCTGCTATATGAAGGGTTTTCTCCTGGAAAAAATCATAGGCAAGCTTACAGGACGAAACTCCGCCGCCACGAGGCGGAACCTTGGCAGAATCAATCTAGGGCTCTGGCGGAGCTGTTCTGCCGGGGACACTTCCCTCTGGGAGGGGGAAATCATCACCAACGTCGTCACCAACGATCCTCTCATCGGGAGGGGGTCAATCCTCATCAACATCTTCACCAGCACCATCTCATCTCAAAACCCTAGTTCATCTCTTGTATCCAATCTTGTATCAAAACCACAAATTGGTACCTGTGTGTTGCTAGTAGTGTTGATTACTCCTTGTAGTTGATGCTATTTGGTTTACTTGGTGGAAGATCATATGTTCAGATCCTTTATGCATATTATTACCCCTCTAATTATGAACATGAATATGCTTTGTGAGTAGTTACGTTTGTTCCTGAGGACATGGGTGAATCTTGCTATTAGTAGTCATGTGAATTTAGTATTCGTTCGATATTTTGATGAGATGTATGTTGTCTCTCCTCTAGTGGTGTTATGTGAACGTCGACTACATGACACTTCACCATTATTTGGGCCTAGAGGAAGGCATAGGGAAGTAATAAGTAGATGATGGGTTGCTAGAGTGACAGAAGCTTAAACCCTAGTTTATGCGTTGCTTCGTTAGGGGTTGATATGGACCCATATGTTTAATGTTGTGGTTAGGTTTACCTTAATACTCCTTTTTGTAGTTGCGGATGCTTGCGATAGGGGTTAATCATAAGTGGGATGCTTGTCCATGTTAGGGCAGTACCCAAGTGCCGGTCCACCCACATATCAAATTATCAAAGTACCGAACACGGATCATATGAACGTGATGAAAACTAGCTTGACGATAATTCCCAATGTGTCCTCGGGAGCTCCTTCTTCATTATTAGAATTTCTCCAGGCTTATCCTTTGCCACATAAAGGATTGGGCCACCTTGCTGCACTTTATTTACTTTATTTACTTTTTGCTCGTTACTATTTATCTTATCACAAAACTATCTATCACCTACCATTTCAGTGCTTGCAGAGAAAACCTTACTGAAAACCGCTTATCATTTCCTTCTGCTCCTCGTTGGGTTCGACACTCTTACTTATCGAAAGGACTACGATAGATCCCCTATACTTGTGGGTCATCTGAGGCGAATCTAGAATCCCCTCTCCCCATGGGAAGAAAAGGACCGCCTCTGGAGGCTTGGAAACGGAGGTTTCCAAACGAGGGAAGAAACCTTCACCAGGGGGCCCTCCCCCGAAGGGCATCCTTACCGCATAGCGCCCACAAGGGGGCCAGCTATCAACCGAGCCGTAAGTGAACAAAGGCACTTTAGTAAATATGCCCTGCTCTTTTCCTAAGAATAACAACCGAGACATATGTTTTGCAGTCCGGCTCATAGCCCTTCTCAACAATGTTCGTCCTCGGGGGATCTTCTTCCGGAGATGATGGAGAGAGAAACGCCTCCTCCTGCTTCCCCGCCTCATGAGGTGGACGACCCTGAGGTGTCGTCCCGGAGGATTTCTCCTGATCCGCAAGGGCCAGAAGGTAACTCTTTGGCCGCCCGAAGTCCGGAGTTCTCGGCTCCTAAGGAGACCGAGAGAAAAAGCCCGGGGTTGTCCGGTGTACAACCGGACACATTGATGGGTCTTCTGGAGCAAGCGGCTACTCAGAGGCACATCGTACCTTAATGGGTACGGTGGTTGAGAGGATTTCATCCACGAAAAGTGGGTTGAATGAAGCTTTTATGAGCCTGCTAAGA
>NC_041389.1:718599982-718614212 GCF_002162155.2 Triticum dicoccoides | reverse complement strand
TCATAGTCTCAGGTAATGATAGTGCTGCTTTCGTGCGCAGGTCCGGCGGTTGACCGGACTGCTGAATTTGCCGAATTGAGGCGGCAACTTGACGTGGCGGATGCGGACATCACGCTTGTGAGCAAGCGGCTATCTCAGAGGCACATCATACCTTAATGGGTACGGTGGTTGAGAGGATTTCATCCGCAAAAAGCGGGTTGAATGAAGCTTTTACGAGCCTGCTAAGAGGCTTTGAGGTATGCAAAGTGATATATATATATATATATATACATATATATATATTTGACTGTACCGCACGCGCAAGGTGTGCCCCTCTTGATCAATTGTGGAGTTCTGCGGACGCATACTTGGATTTAGCAAAGAGTGTTGCTGATGCGACGGAGTATTTCAAGGATCGGAAAGACCATGAGGTGGAAAGATTGTTCTGGTCGCAATTCAGTGCTCCAAAGCGTCCGCTGCTGTTGAATGAGCAAATGGTCGAGTGGGCCGAGCTCCATAGGTTGTCCGGGCTTGCCATGAAGGCTGTCGTGGATCATCTGTGGCCGAAGGAACCGAGCCCGGGTAGTTATTTTGGTTTGGTGCAACGATTTCTTCGTGCTATGCCGCATATCGACGCTGTCAAGAGGTCGGCGTGCATAGAGGGTGCACGGATGGCTCTTGCCCGTGTTAAGACATATTGGGCGAATATGGAGGCCATCGACATTGCAACCAGGGGTCCACCCGGGCGTCAGGACTCACCCGTGCACTATTTTAAAGAAGTCCTAGAAGGTGCCCGTTTAATAGAGGCTCAGTGCTCAAAGAATACCATGTTCCAGTGACATGTATCTTGATTGTAAAAACAACGCTTTTTTGATAATAAAGGCTATATTTATACTTTTGCCCGTAAAGTATTGTAGTGCCTCATGTGCGGCCGTTTATGTATGTATGTATATAACCTGAAAGTTTGCAGTCATCGGCTTTAGCCCCCACGCATATAATGCGGGGGTGTTCGGAAGCGCATAATCACACTAGATCCAACGTCTTGGTCCGTTAAGGAGGTGATAGCGCGGCGAACAAGGCAATCAGACTATATAGCTTTAACACTTTCACTTAGCCATAGGAGTTTGACGGTGGGGCTACTATATAGCCCTTGGTATGTTCGCGCCCATCCGATTATGGTGCGTGTACATACGTGACCGGGAAACCGGTCCTTCGTTAATGCGGAGGAATCGCGAAGATTCCGCTGGGTCATCGAGTGGTTGACCAGTCTCTCGCTTTATCATGACAGTCAGTTTTCGGCTTTCTCTAGTAAGGTGCTCATCCAGATGAACCAGGGCACAATCACAGTAGTTCTCCCAGTGCCATCTTAGCCGATAGAGCGGAACGTAAGGTAGCAAAACACGGGAGCCGGGCAAACCCAACTATTGACCAAAGACATGATTCCGAGCTGATGCATATAAGGCCAAACTCGCAACGCAGAACACCCCCGAAGGTATTCGGACTTTACAACATATACTGGGCTGAGTACCGCCCTCGATAATGATCCTGGATTTCCGGGTACATGCATAAATTTGGCGTGACGAAAGAGCGGCTGTGGTAAGGGTATAAATCCCAAAAACATATTGGATGCTGCCCCTGTAACGTCCATTTTAGATTGGCGAATAATAAATTAGCCAATAACGTCAGTATCCCTCTTAGTCGTTTTAAGTACCAGGAGGGTGTGAGCCAACAAGAGACAATAAAAAGGTTTACACAGGGTCTTAATCTAAAAAGGAACCTTAGGACGGGGCCCTGCTGCATGTCTGCGTCTTTATCTCTGTTGTGCTGTATCCCGGAAGGGTATAGCGCGGTAGTCATCTGTAAAAAAGAAAGAAAAACTCAGTTGAAAGAATATTTTTGTGTGACTGTGTGTAACGTCGACTAAACTTAATGAACCGTGAAAATTCAATTTCTTGAGTGTGAATAGGATCTAGCCGAACTATGGATTCTTTTCGTGCGGGCAGCCCCTAGCACCACATATGGGTGTATAGCCATTAGTCAAGCTCAGGTTTATCTGGGCTGCTACAAATAGTGGTGCGCCGAACACGTCTAGCCGTGTCCGTGGTCTCGACGACCGATTAGCTACTTGGGTTGGAGAGGCCGGTCAGTGATTCGGCTGCTAGAGCCGCCACATATTCTTCCGCATGCAGGGAACGCTCTGTATTTCCGCTAATTGTGATGACACCACGTGGACCGGGCATCTTAAGTTTAAGATACGCATAATGTGGAATTGCATTGAAACAAGCGAAGGCCGTTCTTCCGAGTAGTGCATGGTAGCCACTTCGGAATGGAGCGATGTCGAAGATTAGTTCTTCGCTTTGGAGGTTGTCAGGAGAACCGAATACACCCTCTAGTGTTAGAGAGCCCGTGCAGCGGGCCTCTACGCCTGGTACTACTCCTTTATAGGTAGTATTGCTTTGGCTGATTCTTGACGGGTCTATCCCCATCTTACGGACAGTGTCCTGATATATCAGATTAAGACTACTACCGCCGTCCATGAGGACTCGGGTGAGATGGTATCCGTCGATTATTGGGTCAAGCACCAATGCAGCCGAACCTCCATGCCGGATACTAGTCGGATGATCCCTGCGATCAAAAGTGATCGGGCAGGCCGACCATGGGTTGAATTTGGGGGCGACGGGTTCTACAGCATATACGTCTCGGAGTGCGTGTTTGCACTTCCTCTTTGGTATGTGGGTTGCGTAAATCATGTTCATTGTTTTGACCTATGGTGGAAATTTTTTCTGTCCCCCAGTGTTCGGCTGGCGAGGTTCGTCCTCATCTTCACTTGGCGGCTCCCTCCCCTTGTGTTCGGCGTTTAGCTTGCCGGCCTGCTTGAAGACCCAGCATTCTCTGTTGGTGTGATTTGCAGGTTTCTCGGGGGTGCCATGAATCTGACATGATCTGTCTAGAATTTTGTTTAGGCTGGACGGTCCATCTCTACTGCCTTTAGATGGCTTTCTATGGACCTGACTAATCCATTTGACTGTGACTGCCGAAAACAATGCTAGAGTTAGATGTTTTTGCCCTTTTCAACCTGTGTTTAGTCAAAACCTGATGAACAGTTAACCCTCGTGCTTTTGTACAGTTTGTAAGCCTGGAGTTAGATGTTCTTGCCCTTTTCAACTCGGCTGTGACTGTCATATTTTCTTTGAAACAAGGCAAATGGCTTGCCATTCATTTAATTTAGAGTGAAATATTGTAACAAATCCCAACCAAGGGAAATAACATCACTCTCGCGCGGCTGCCTGAGCTCACTGTGCATTACAGAAGCCAAGTGATTAGCCCCCACCAGCACCCACAAACTTATTTCGAACTAGCACATCAAATGGGCTGTAAATTTCCATAGGAAAGGTTGCCTGCCCATGACAGATTTGGATTCTGACATTTGGGACCCACGAGGAAATAGCCTATCCAAGGTGGTGCCGATTTACTAGCCAGTCAACAAACGATTCTGCCTACCAGCCGTTGGATTGACATCCAACATTTGTCGTGTATCTTCTATCTCTTGTCTTTTTCCTCCAGCCGCCCAAACCAAACCACCCCATCGGCTCCGCCTGCTCCTGCCTCCCATGGCTGGCTGCACCTCCGCCGCCCTACTGTACCCTCCAACGTTGGCCAGTCCCTCCCTCTATTCCCCCACACGTCCTGTTATTCTTCGGCGATGTCAGCTCCAACACGCACCCGCACCAGTCAACCCTCGTACTCCCCTCCACCTGCGACTGGACTGGCGCATCTTGCACAACTCCTGTTCATTCCGTCTGAGGCCTCGCCATCGTCCTCCGCCTTGGTTCGCTCGCCGTGCGCGTCATGGTAGTACGCAAGCAAGTGCCTCGTTATTACAAGCCCAAAAAATGGTTCCTCCTAATGGTTGGATATCTGGGGCTCACGCCACTGTCAACATAGTCAATAAATGAGAGAATTACACTACAAGCGGCTGACACCAGGGACCCAGCAGGTCGCGCAGTTGTTTTTTTGAGGAACAAGAAGTTGTTATTTATACTTGTTTTAGCGACGGATTAGGGTAACAACGGGGTTGTGCGGGGGTTGTGGCCCGTCTAGCCAAGGTTTTATTTATGTTTACCACATCTTGAGCCCAGTTGTGTTTTTTCTTGCTGAAAATGGCTAGCCCAGTTCTATTTTTTAAAAGAAATACCCAAATAAGGCCTACTTGCTTTATCAGCCCTGCTGGGCTGCAAATCTTTCAAGACGAGGAGAGTTTCATTCGGTTTGCCCAGAAATGGGTTGTACATTTTTAAAACACATCAAACCGGGAATTAGTTTAAAAAAAATCGTTACAAGATTTTAAATTCCATTGATTTTTATGCGTGGACAATTATTTTGATTTTATGTTTATATAAATTATTTTTTCAAAATAGTTGGAATGTGACTCAATATTTCGGGATTAAAAACAGTCGACCGCACCGAAATATGCAAAATTTCGTATAATTTTTAACCGTGGCCACAATATGGGGTGTAATGCTAACAAAAAGAAGATGGGCTCCAAAAAAAATCTTAAGAATTAGCAAATGAGCCGTAAATTATTAGAAATAATGGCAGATGGGTTGTATGTTGTTTTCCACAGATTTGAGGCTGACTTGTGCGCCTACTACAGGTTGACGCGTATGCTTTCCTAAAAAAAGGTTGACGCATACGCAATGCCGTGTCAACTTAGTCAACACACGATAGCAGTGACTGTTGGATGTCCATCCAATGGCCGTCATGCTTCTTCAATCTCTACTCTTCCTGCTCCAGCCGCTCAAACAAGCGCCGATGGGACTGCCTGCTCCCTCCTCCAGCGGCCGGCTATGCTACCGCGCAGGCCTCACCGCCCCACCGTACTCCCATCGCTCACCTAGCCATCCCTCTACTCACCCACACCTGTTGTTATTCTCCGGTGATGACAGACGAACCAATAAACCCTCATACCCCCCTCCACATGGGAAACAACTGCAGGCCTCGTCGTCGTCCACCGCCCTGGTGCTCTCGGCGCGGCGTGGTCAACATGGTCAATGAACGGCATCCATTGGAAGTGGACTGTACATGGAGAGGCTGACAATGTGGAAGACCTCGGTGACCCCGCCCCTGAGCAACAGCCTGATGGCTCAGAAGGGCATGTGGTCAGTATAACCCCGAGGACCCCAATGATTCCGAGGATAGCAACTATATGCCCCTCTCCGAAGAGGAGGTCAACCTCGGAGCTGAAGATTTCATCATTCCAAAAGATCCATTGGACCAAGAGCGGTTCAAACAATAGCTTGTAGCCACTGCATGGAGCTTGAAGAAGAAGCGGTAACAGCTTAAGGCCAAACGAAATACCCTCAACGATAGATGGACAAAAGTCCTAGCAGCCGAAGAAGGGTACGACTATCAACAGCAGACTAAAAGCTACCGAAAGCGGAAGCTGCTGCCACAATTCGACGACAAGGCCCTTGCGCCCGCACGCCAAGATATACACAGGCAGACCAGCCCGACCGCACCCGTCGAGGAAGGGATGGGCCGGCTAGAGATACCGAACATCCACTCGCTCCCCCTCGTCATAAAGGCAAGGAGGCAACATAGCCGGAATACCAATATGATCTCTGTCATGACATCGCCATTAGAGCAGGACAAACAATATCCATCTACGGATCTCGAGACTATGCCCCGGCTAGAAGGGATGGATACCAAACTTGGCGCGACCGAAATGATAGAGTTCTAGGACAGCACCGGGCCAATATTGCAGCCGATCTCCGGCGTGACGTAGATCAGGTCAGGGCCGCCGCCCATCCAATGTGCTTCACAGATGAGGTAATGCGGCATGAATTCCCCAAAGGGCTTAAACCCATAAACATTGAACAATACAACGGGACAACAGACCCGGCCGTATGGATTGAAGATTTTCTTCTCCACATTCATATGGCTCAAGGAGATGATCTCCACATCATAAAATACGTACCACTTAAGCTCAAAGGACTAGACAGGCATTGGCTCAACAGCCTCCCCGAAAACTCCATGTAGGGAGCTGAGAAGAGCTCAAGGATGCCTTCTGAGCCAACTTTCAAGGCACTTATGTCTAGCCTCTAGACGCCGATGACCAGAGCCATGTGGTCCAATAGCCCGGCGAGTCAGCCCGACAATTTTGGAATCAGTTCTTGACCAAAAGGGACCAAATCATCGACTGCCCGGATGCAAAAGCTATAGCCGCATTCAAACATAGTGTCCGAGACGAATGGCTCGCACGCTAGCTCGGCCAAGATAAGCCGAGAATGATGTCAGCACTAACCTCTCTCATGACCTGCTTTTCTACGGGAGAAGATAGCTGGTTAGCTCGTAGAAGCACCAACCCCGAAGACCCCGGCACCTCGAAAGTCCGGGAAGGAAATGGGCGACCACAACATAACAGAAATTAGTGCCGCCACAAGGACAATGAAGCCGAAGACACGACAGTAAATGCCGGATTCCGCAATTCCAAATCAGGACCACGGAAGAAACCCTCTAAAGGGAACCAGGATGGACCCACCAAGCTGGACACAATTCTAGACAGGCCCTGCCAGATCCACGGCACGTCCGACAAGCCCGCCAAACACACCAACCGTAACTGTTTGGTAATTAAATAGGCCGGCAAGCTCACAGCCAAGGATGCAGGCAAAAGCCCCCATAGCGAGGATGATGAGGAGCCTCGCAGACCAAATAATGGGGGCTAGAAAATTCCCTCCAGAGGTAAAGACGATGAATATGATCTACGCCACCCATATACCCAAGAAGGAGTGGAAACGCGCACTTCGGGACATCTACGTCGTAGAGCAGGTAGCCCCGAAATTTAACCCATGGTCAGCATGCCCGATCACGTTCGATCATAGGGACCATCCGACCAGTATCCTTCATGGAGGGTCGGCGGCCCTGGTTCTTGACCCCATTATCAATGGGTACCACCTCACCAGAGTCCTCATGGACGGAGGTAGCAGCCTCAATCTGATTTATGCAGATACAGTGAGGAAAATGGCATTGACCCGCCAAGGATCAAACCCAGTAACACCACCTTTAAGGGGGTAATCCCAGGCATGGAGGCCCGCCGCTTGGGTAACCTGACTTTGGAAGTGGTGTTCGGCTCCCCGGACAACTTCTGCAGCAAAGACTTGATCTTCGGCATTGTCCCCTTTCGCAGTGGCGATCACACACTCCTGGGTTGAACAACGTTTGCACGTTTCAACATCGTCCCCCATTATGCATACCTAAAGTTAAACATGCCCAGACCTAAGGGCGTCATTACTGTCAATGGAAACATGGAGCACTCACTCTGGACCGAAGAAGATACAGCGGCCTTAGCAGCCGAAGTCCAAACCAGTCATAAGGGGCCCAAGGACCATCCAGCCGTTAAGGCACGGGAGGCAAGGAAACGGGCCTGAGCTCTATCTCTGTCCGAGGATCCTCCCTGCGCTCTACGTAAATAGGGATATGACCCCCACAGCATGTCTAGCCCAGCCGCATACTACATGCCTCGTCAGCACAACTTCGCACTCAAAATACCATGGGCAGTTGTGGGGCCTAATTAAACTAAACACCAAGTGTTAGGCTCAATTGAACTATGGTGAAACACGTCTTCGGACGTCCAATGGGTACTGTTAAAGACTGATCCGGCATAAAGCTAGAATAGCACAGCGACCTCTCAAGGCTCGTTGTCAAGGGACCGTCCGTTGATACCCCCTCCCCCCCCCTCCACGGAGTCCTTCCCTCCAACAAAAGCAAAGGCACAGACGTGTAGCAGGGCACAGTAGGGACATCAACCCACGCTTCAAGGCCATGTGTAAACCTTTCATCTGTACTATCTTTTTTTATAGTGCCTGTAACAGATGCTTTGGCAGTTCGAATTGTACGGATAGACGTCATGAGCTTCTTGGGAATAAAGACCACTTTTTACGGTCCATTTGCAGTCTTTTATATTGCACCCCTTTTTTCCGCTCTTCGACACCACTATAAACTAGCTCGACACAATCTTTCCTTAAAAAAGCAATCGGGTAATAGATCGAGGGCTCGACCATAAAATATTCGCCCTATGCATCAAGTCCGGCACTATTTTTCTCTATGTGTTCGGCGTCTCAGATATTGCATTATATGCATCGGTTCCGAATTATGTCTTGGGTCAATAGTTGGGTTCCCTGGCTCCTGTGCTTACCCTCTTACGCCTGCATGTTCGACTAAGAAGGTAAAGGGAGAACCACTGCGATTGTACTTCTGGCTAGCCTGGTTAAAGTACCTCAGTGGAGAAAGCTGAAAACTGACTGTCATAATAAGAGAGAACTGGTCGGCGATCCGATGATAAGTGTTAAAGTAAAAATAGCTGGAGATTACTCCGTGTTATACGAAGGGTTTGTCTTTGCACAAACCATGTGATAAAAGGCATATGCCTCGGTCCTACCGAACATCACAAAACACTGGGGGCAAATCACTAGCCCCCGTAGTCAAGCTCCTAGGACTAAGTGAAGGTAATAAAGTCGCACAGTCTGATTGCCTTATTCCCCTCATGCACTACCGCGTCCAGGCATCGAGACATCAGCTAAGGGTCAAAGTGCGCATGGGGGCTGAAGCCGACGACTGGCAACTTTCAGATTTAAAACGGTCGTACATGTGTCAAAATAAAATTGAAACAGATTCAAGTATGATAAACCATACAAAAGGCCGCATTATAAAGCAAAAGGTCTAATTGTCATCCAATACATGATAGTTCACTCAAGGATTACATCTTTGGGACACTGGTCCTCTATCGCCCGAGCATCATCAATAACAATGGGGAAATACTGCTCGAGGCGACGATGCTCCTTTCCAATAGCAGGGGACCGGTGGCCATCTCAACTGGCTTGATTTTCGGCTAGTGCACCATGGTCTTTGCGAAGGCCATCTGAGCTCCTTTGATGCACGCAGAGCACTTCACAACATTAACCTGTGAGGACGCATCGCGCAGCTTCTGCACGAGGCCGAATTAACTGCTCAGTATTGGCTCTGCGGGCCACAGCCGGACATGAAGGTCCTTCATGGCTGGCTCAGCCATACGATGCAGCTCCATCAGGTGCTTCATCTGGTTGCTAAGGAGGGAAGGATGTTCGGGCGCCTAGAACTGAGAATAGCTTGTCTTCTATATCACCCTCTTGAGTTGCATAGTGCCTCGCCGCATCCGCTGCACTCCTCGAGAGCTCCGCAAACGAGCCTGAGGAACGCCAGACTCATGTGAGCAATGCGAACTTCTGACCACCGCAGACACTTTGCAGTAAGTACGGCTTACCATCAATATTTTGCTTTACTTGGCGGAGCTCCTCCCGGGTGCCCCGCGTCTCCGTCCTCGACTCCCGGATCTCCTGCCCTATTTTGGATAGCTTGGTGGTTTGATCCTTATTTTTCTGCTCAAGGTCCTCACAGTTAGTGACGGCATCCTTGAGCTCTTGTTGCACTTTGGCCACTCTGGCCTCATGCTTCTCACTCACGGTTTTCACCGTCTTGAGTTCGGCGGCCGCTCGCTCGGCCACCGCCTTCTGTTCGTCCGCCGCCTCTTTGGCCTTCTTTAGTTCGACTCTAAGGCCTTCGACCTCCGCGGCGGCAGCTACAAACATAATTAAGCACCTATTGCTTAGGGATAATCCTGAACACTTAGATCGATAAAAGATATGTAAAGCCTCGACCGGGCTAACCTTGCGCCTCGTCAAACGGCTTGTTGACGAGATCGAGCTCCTCATTGGGGCTCTTGAGCTTCTGATTCATCTCATCTAGCATCGTGGCATTAGCAGCCGCCGCGAGAGATGAGGCATGCAATAACAAAAATAAAACTCACATAGTTCAGACTCTGGATTTCATGATTTTTCGATCCTCTGCCGGGTTTTTCAACCCGAACAAAGTCTCGGGGCTGCTATATATAAAGAGTATATAACTTTGTTCAAAATCCGCTTTATGAAAAGAACATTACATGGCTTACCTTGAAGCCTGTCAGGAGGCCACCGAAGGATTCCTTCAGTCCGCTGTTAACGGACTAAATAGTTTGCAACACCATGCCCATTAAGGCACGGTGCCCTGCAATGATGGAGGAGCTGTTTAAGGTTTCCTCCATCACTTCCGGCCACCCAGCCGCAGGTTGATCGCCGGTGTTCGGCGCTAACGGTGGGCCCTCGGCTCCTCCTTCGGTGGAGGGCGGAATTGAAGCCTCCAGGGGCCTTAGGGGCTCGGAAGCCGTCTTTTTTTTTGACAGAAAGACTGTAAGGGAACCCCCTACAGTATAATTGGTGCAACAAACCCAAATTGCAAGTACCGTGCCTTGAACCTGGGTGGGTGGGAAGGCATCAGCCCCTTCCTACCACTAGGCTATGCCTTAGTCTGCTCGAAAGCCGTCTTTCGGGAGGGCTCGAATTGCCCGAGCTCTCCCTCTTTGTTCACCAGGAGGGATCCCTCCTCCTGGTCTTTGGCGACCGAGGTGTTAGCCTCGGCCATAATCTCTTCACCACCTCCAGTGACCAGGCCATGAGGGGTGCTTTGGGACAACACCTCCCCGCTCTCCCCAACATCCGAAGGAGGCACGGAACACGATGCAGACCCGCTCTCCGCCAGTTAGGCCGGCGGAGAAGTCCCCTATGAGGTTTCGTCAGCGGGGTAGGCGCGCGGTGGACTGCAACATTATTTTGATTTTTCCTCTGGTTTTCTGTCGGCTTTCTTCTGGTTTTTCTTTTGGTTTTTTACTTTGTTTCTTCGATTATGTCCGTCCACACTTCTTCATTTCTTCACCGGTTTTCTATGAGTTTTATTCCTTTTTCTAACACATGTCTACTTTTTTTCAATACACACGGTATATTTTCATATACTTGTGGAAGATTGTTTTAGAAATGTTGAACATTTTTCGAATACATAATCTACATTCGTTCAAATACATGTTTCGAACCTTTTTTTGGTATACATATTAAAAAAATCAAAAAACATTGACCTTTTTTTTACATTGTATAAACATTTCTGAAAAATGTACGAACATATTTTGAAATGTGTGAACATTTTCTAAAATGTCACACACAATTTTTTTGAATGGTCAAATTGTTTTTTAAACTACATGGACATTTTTTTCATATCATGAAGACATTTTCCAAATATTTCACGAACATAATTTGAAAAGCATGAACATTTTTTATAAATGTCACATACATTTTTTCATACTATTAACGTTTTTTAAAGTTGCGCAAATATTTTGTACATTGTGTTAACATTTTAAATTTGTAGTGAATGTTTTCAGTAAATTATTTTTTTGAAATATATGATATATTTTTTATAATAATTTCAAATGTAAACAAACGTAAAAAATGAAAAGAAAATAAATAATAAACCTCTCTCTCTCTCTCTCTCTATCTATCTATCTATCTATCTATCGGATGTAGTCGGGCATGTGCTTCTTCAATGTCGTCCTCATTAAGTCCTAGATATCTATGGACATCCCGAGGACCCTCTCTATGTAGATGATACATTAGTTCTCTGCATACAAAATCAAATGATCAAGAATTGAATGGCACATAGTTTCGAGAAGAACAATGAAAGTCAATGAGGGACGTGCATGTAACCCACTAAGTTGGCCAGCCTTTTCCTCTTTTTTCCTTCTCCTAAAAAAAATGGCCGATCGGTGCTAGTAGCTATATATCGCCTATGACATGTAACAAAGCGTCGCCTCAAGGAGTTCCCATAATGGGCCGGCCATTCAAATGGCTTTATTTCGATTTTACTCTGGTTTTCTGTTGGCTTTCTTCTGGTTTTTCTTTCGGTTTTTAGTTTGTTTCTTTTTTTTCACATGTCTAGTAGCTATATATTGAGAATTCTTCACATGTCTACTTTTTATCAATACACATAGTACATTCTTCATATACTTATGGAAGATTGTTTTATACACGTTGAACATTTTCCAAATACATAATCTACATTCATTCAAATACATGTTTCAAACCTTTTTTGGTATACATATTTAAAAAAATCCAAAAAAACATTGAGTATTTTTTACATTCTATAAAAAATTTCTAAAATATAAGAACATTTTTTTAAACGTGTGAACATTTTTTATAATATCATATAAATGTTTTTCAAACAACATGGACATTTGTTTTCATATTGTATAAACATTTTTCAACTATTTCAAGAACGTATTTTGAAGAGAATGAATATTTTTTATAAATGTCACATACTTTTTTTAATACTATTAATATTTGTTAAAATTGCATGAACATTTTCTACATTGTGTTAACATTTTAAATGTGTACAGAATATTTTCAGTAAATTATTTTTAAAATACGTAAACATAATAAACCTCTCTCTCTCTTGGAGGTAGTCGGGCATTTTCTTCTTCAATCTCGTCCACATCAAGTCTTAGATATGGACGGACACCCCGAGGCCCCTCTCTATGTAGATGAAGCACTAGTCCTATGCATACAAAATTAAATGATCAGGATTGAATGGCATATAGTTTCGAGAAGAACAATGAAAGTCAATGAGGGGCTTGCATGTAAGCCGCTAAGTTGGCCAGCGTTTTCCTCTTTTGTCCTTCTCCAAAAAAAAATTGGCCGGTCGGTACTAGTAGCTATATATCGCCTAGGG
Organism: Triticum dicoccoides; assembly: GCF_002162155.2. Taxonomy (NCBI): domain Eukaryota; kingdom Viridiplantae; phylum Streptophyta; class Magnoliopsida; order Poales; family Poaceae; genus Triticum; species Triticum dicoccoides. Next base: position 718,601,612 of record NC_041389.1, on the reverse strand, counting down.
CGTCATTTAACGTAACATCGTCTCAGTGAGTTCCCGTAGTCAGCCGGCCATTCACATGGCTTTATTTCGATTTTGTTTTCTGTCGGATCTCTTCTGGTTTTTCTTTCTGTTTTTAGTTTGTTTCTTCAATTCTGTCTGTCCATAAGTCATCATTTCTTCACCGGTTTTCTTTGAGTTTTATTCCTTTTTCTAACACATGTCTACTTTTTTCAATACACACAGTACATTTTCCATATGCTTGCGGAGGATTTTTTATACACATTAAATCTTTTTTTAGTACATAATCTCATTCATTCAAATACATTTTTCAAACCTTTTTTGGTATACATATTAAAAAACTCAACCAAACATTTTTCATCTGTTTACATTGTACAAATATTATTTTAAAATATAAAAACATATTTTGAAAAGTGTGAACATTCTTTAAAATGTGACACACTTTTTTGAATGGAAAAATTGTTTTTCAAACTACAAGAACATGTTTTCCATATTGTATAGATATTTTTCAAATATTTCATGAACATATTTTAAAAATTATGAACATTTTTAGAAAAATGTTAGTTATATTGTTTAATACTATTAACGTTTTTTAAAGTTGAGCGAACATTTTTACATTGTGTTACCATTTTAAATGTCTAGTGAAAGTTTTTAGTTATTTTGTGTTTTAAATATATGATATGTTTTTTATAATAATTTTGAATGGAGACAAATGTAAAAAAAAAACTCTCGCTCAGAGGTAGTCGGGCATGTGCTTCTTCAATGCCGTCCTCATCAAGTCCTAGATACGTACGGACACCCCGAGGCCCCTCTCTACGCATTTGTCCTCTACATACAAAATAAAATGATCAAGAAGTGAATGGCATTTAGTTTTGAGAAGAACAATGAAATTCAATGAGGGACGTGCATGTAACCTGCAAAGTGGGCCAGCCTTTTCCTCTTTTTGTCCTCCAAAAAAAATTGGCCGATCTGTGCTAGTACCTATAAATCGCCAAATGCGACATGTAATGTAGCATCGCCTCAAGGAGTCCTCATAGTGTGCCCGTCCGTCAAATGGCTTTATTTCAATTTTCCTCTAGGTTTCTGTCGGCTTTGCTCTGATTTTAGTTTGTTTCTTTGATTCTGTTCGCCCATAATTCTTCATTTCTTCACCGCTTTTCTTTGAATTTTCTTCATTTTTCTAATACATGTCTACTTTATTTTACAATACACACGGTACATTATTGATATACTTGTGGAAGATTTATTTTATACATGTTGAACATTTTTCGAACTTCTTTTGGTATACAAGTTAAAAAAATAAAAAAACATTCAGAATTTTCTTAAATTCTATAAACATTTTTCAAGAAAATACGATCATTTTTGTGAAATGTGTGAACATTTCTTAAAATAGCACACACAATTTTTGAATGGCCAAATCATTTTTCAAATTACATAGACATTTTTTTCATATTGAATAGATATTTTTCAAATATTTCACGAATATATTTTGAAAAGCATGAATATTTTTATAAATATCACATTCATTTTTAATACTATTATCTTTTTTAATGTTGCGTGAACATTTTCTACATTGTGTTAATGTTTTAAATGTGTAGTGAATGTTTTCAGTAAATTATTATGTGAAATATAT
>NC_041389.1:718594342-718599640 GCF_002162155.2 Triticum dicoccoides | reverse complement strand
CTTCTTCAATGTCGTCCTCATCAAGTCCTATATATGTATCCCCGCAAAAAAAAGTCCTATACATGTACGGACACCCCGAGGGCCCTCTGTATGTAGATGAAGCATTGGTCCTCTGCATACAACATTAAATGATCAAGAGTTGAATGGCGTATAGTTTTGAGAAGAACAATGAAAGTCAACGAGGGACGTTCATGTAACCCGCTAAGTTGGCCAGCCTATTTCTCTTTTTGTCCTTCTCAAAAAAAAATTGGCTGATTGGTGCTAGTACCTATATATTGCCTAATGCAAGATGTAACATAGTGTCGCCTCAAAGATTTCCCGTAGTGGGCTGGCCATTCACATGGCTTTATTTCGATTTTCCTCTGGTTTTCTGTCGGCTTTCTTCTTTTTTTCCTTTGTGTTTTTAGTTTGTTTCATCGATTCTTTTCATCCATAATTCATCATTTCTTCACTAGTTTTCTTGGAGTTTTATTCCTTTTTCTAACACATGTCTACTTTTTTTTTCAATACACACGGTACATTTTTCATATACTTCTAGAACTTCTTTTTATACATGTTGAACAATTTTCGAATACATAACATACGTTCGTTCAAATACATGTTTCAAACCTTTTCTGGTATACATATCAAAAATCAAAAAACATCGAGAAATTCTTTACATTGTATAAACATTTTTCAAAAATATACAAACTTATTTTGAAACGTGTGAACATTTTTAAAAATGTCACACACAAATTTTTGAATGTCCAAATTGTTTTTTAAACAACATTGACATTTTTTAATATTGTATAGATAGTTTCACGAGTATATTTTGAAAAGCACGAACATTTTTAAAAAATGACACATACATTTGATAGCACTATTAAAATTTTCTCCATTGTGTTAACATTTTAAATATGTAGTGAATTTTTTCAGTAAATTCTTTTTTTGAAATATGTGATATATTTTTGTAATAATTTTGAATGTAAAAAAGGTAAAAAAATGAAAAGAAAATAAATAATACCCCCCCCCCCTCTCTAGCGGAGGTAGTTGGGCATGTGCTTCTTCAATCTCGTCCACATCAAGTTGTAGATATGTACGGATACTCCGAGGCCCCTCTCTATGTAGATGAAGCATTAGTCCTCTGCATACAAATCAAATGATCAATAATTGAATGGTATATAGTTTGGAGAAGAAAATGAAAGTCAATAGAGACATGCATGTAACCCGCTAAGTGGGCCAGCCTTTTCCTCCTTTTGTCCTTTTCCAAAAAAATGGCCGATCGGTGCTAGTAGCTATATATCGCCTACTGCAATATGTAATGTAGCGTCGCCTTAAGGAGTCCCCACACTGGGCCGGCCAGTCACATGGCTTTATTTCGATTTCCCTCTGGTTTTCTGTCGGCTTTCTTCTGTTTTTTCTTTCGGTTTTTAGTTTGTTTCTTCAATTTTGTTCGTCCACAATTCTTCCTTTCTTCACTGGTTTTTTTAGTTTTATTCATTTTTCATACATTTCTACTTTTTTCATATATACATGGTACATTTTTCATATTATTGTGGAAGATTTTTTTATACACGGTGAACATTTTTTGAATACATAATCTACATTTATTCAAGTAAATGTTTTGAACCGTTTTTGGTATACATATTAAAAAATTCAAAAAACATTAAGCATTTTTTACATTGTATAAACATTTTTCAAAAATATACGAACATATTTTGTAATGTGTGATCTTTTTTTAAATGTCAGATACAATTTTTTGAATGTTTAAGCTGTTTTTCGAAAATTTCAAGAACATATTTTGAAAAGCATTAACATTTTTTTAAAAATGCCACATACATGTTTTTAATACTATTAACATTTTTGAAAGTTGCGCGGACATTTTCTACATTGTGTTAGCATTTTAAATGTCTAGTGAAAGTTTCTCAGTAAATTATTTTTTGAAATATATGATATATATTTTTATAATAATTTCAAATGTAAACATAGGTAAAAAAAGAATATAAATAAATAATAAACCTAACACTATTAGGACCGGGCCCAACGTACACTCGCCTGAAGCGATGCTATTCTCCATATCACTACGATATAAAGGATTGCCCCCGTAGCACAACGGCCTTGTTGTGTGTCGTGGGACGTTATGACACTTCAAAAAAATTGGGAGGGCTTGGTTTTCGTGACATGGAGATTTTTAATTTGGTACTTCTCTCTCGCCAAGCATGTTGGATGCACACGACATATGGACGATTTCTGGGATTAGAGTGCAGACCAAAAGGGCTTATTTTGATTAGTTCGTCATATAATACTATAGTCAAGATAAAGATAAGCAGTGAGAATTGAACATATAAAGGATGAGCTAGTGCGCGCAACTAGCGGCACCAGCCACGTCTCCTTTTATTCGCCATGAACAGTTCATCCCCTTCTCACGCGCGTGCACCTCCTCCTCCATTCGCCCCGCTCCCCTCCCTCTCCACCGCGCCGCCGGCTCCTTCCCTTCTGCCCTGCTCTCCACCGCGCCGCCTCCTCCTCCCCTTCACCGTTCCCTCCAGCGGCAGGCACAGGGAGACGACGGCGGCGCTCGATTTGATCTGCCCCGCTCCCCTCCCTCTCCACTGCGCCTCGGCCTCGGCCGCCCCGTGCTCTGCCGGCGCCCGTCGGCCTCGATCCGGCCTCGGCAGGAGAGCTCGCCCTCGAGACAGGAGGAGGGGAGCAGCAGGATACATGAGCATGGCCTTATTCTCGCGCTGCAGCCGCTGGCCTTGTCCTGCTCGAGGAGGAGGAGCAGCAGGAGGGGCGCACCCAGCCACCAAGGTAGCCGCCATCGAGGGCTTCTTACACCTGAACCTCGACCTCCACGGCGCTGGCGTCCAGCCACTCGAGTTCAAGGTGCCCCCCTCCCCTCTCCCCCTTCTCTGTTTGGTTCTTTTCGGAAGCCGTGGATGTGGTTTCCCCCTCACGCCTTCTTGTTTGCTCTGTTTCGTTGGTGGATGCAGGGAAGGAGAGGAGGATGACACCCAGACATGGAGAGGAACAGCAGCAACTCAAGGTTTTTTCTCCTCCACACCTCCCTATGCCCCTCTCTCGTTTCTATGTGCTGTTTTGTTCAAGGTTTGCTGTTTTGTTTGCTCCTACGGATGCTAATGTGGCTGCCATATCTGTGCCAAGCAGTGCCTGCTTGTATGACTTGTTGTATTCATCGTTATTATAACGTTGGTCAAGATTAATAAGGCTTAGGAGCATTATATTTGAGTGTCATGAAGGGTATTTGGTGCTTTTACTATGTTACGCACTTGATGCCAACTGAAGATTTAAGACTCGTGAATATGCTCAAGGGTAGAAAACTGTGCTACAAAGAAATGATGTGAGCTTCAAAAAGGTTGGTGCGCCATCTAGAAAATGGAAACAGAAACATATTATATGCTTTTTGTATGCCAATCTGCCTCTAAACCAGCTAGGCACACCACTATAGAGAATCTGCGCAAAACAGAGCAAACAGGGAGGCGTGAGGGAGAAACCACATGACCCTTCCAAGATGAACATTTGAGTGCTCTTGTTTGAAATTTTTTGTTCACAGGAGCAGGCTGACACCCATAGTTGTTTGTCATCAAATTCAGAAGATACACATCCTAAGATTGAAGCAATGCTACCTGAACCAAAGGGTTGTACGCCTACCATTATTAATATTCCATACTATTCGTGTTCTTCAGATCCCAATAATTTATTCGGTCTTGCTTTTGACATAAAACACAAGTACAGGCAAAGAGAAGACGAGGCCGAACCCCAACACCGGAAGGTATCTTGGCACCAAACCATCATGAGGAGAAGGGGATGTGTTGATGTACATGAGGTGTTAATAAAGTTTCACATTCTTTGTTCTGGTAGATTTGGTGTGTTGGGTTGCCATGTTTGCTGTATTTATTTTCCTTAGATTGCTCCGGTGTTTTTGGTGCAAATTGATCAGGGAGGGCCTAGGATTTTGTCCAGTTTTTGTCAGGTTATTCTATGCATAGGACTGCGCTTCTATGTGTCGTTTCCTTCAAACTATCATTGCAACAAAAGATAAAGGGTGTCTTCGTGATCAGTAGACCAGTGTGTGATACCGCCTGTTGTAGTTCTATTGCCATGCATACATGGGCAATAAATGCAAGTAATATAATTTTGATGATGTCTGAGTGTATCTTGTGTATGTGCAGATAAGCAGCCCTGTTCAGAAGTGCTTTATAGAGGTCTTGTAAGCTTTCTAAACATACATGTTGTTTCCGGTCTCTCTCGGCTTCCCCAATACTAGAGGCAATAATATGATTTCTTTATGTTGTTTGCCCAAATTAAGAAGTGAACGTTTGCTGCATATTTGCTCGATGTGTGTCCTGTAAACTCTAACCTTTCTAGGCGTACATGTGCACGTGTATTTGTTAGTTACTAATATGAATTCTGGATGTTGTTTGCCGAAATTCAGAATTGAACTTTTGCTGTATATTTGCTCACTGCGTGTCCTATAAACTATAAGCTTTCTGGGCGTGCATGTACACGTGTATTTGTTAGGTAATAATATGATTTCTTTATGTTGTTTGCCAAAATTCAGAACTAAACTTTTGTTGTATATTTGCTCGTTGTATGTGCTGTAAACTGTAAGATTGTAGGCGTACATGTATACATGTATTTGTTAAACTAACAACCTTATGACTGCAAATACCATTTAAACAAACAACAGCCCCTTGTTCTATGGAACACCTATTTTCATTGCCAAGCAAGCCCCTTTTTTTTTGCGGTTGCAGCCACCTGATCACTAACCTGAATGAGTAGACATTATTTATGGACTTGCCTCCTTTCACGTCTCCACAGATGCATTTTTTTTCAAGCAGCCCTAAGGTAGCTTTTAAGATTGTTCTTAAAAACCAGTACTATTTTAGATTAAAGGCCTCAGGGATAGGCAAAAACTTTAAGAAATCTCACCTAGACTTACTACATCTTCTGCATATGAGTGTTTCTTCTGATTTCAAGGATTGGGAGGGGAATGCATTTTCCAGTGCCTCAATTTTTGGTTACTTGTGGAGAGTAGAAGAAGAATTTTGAGGAAGAGTGTGATTAAGAAGCCCAAGGTGAATTATCTCTCTCTTGAATACAGTCATGCTTGTTCCTGCATTTTGATGTTTGATTTTTTCTGTGTAATAGAGCACATGACATGATTTTGCACTCTTACCCACTGAGCAAAGCTACACTGTAAATGAAGGTCTCAGAAGTGTTTGTTTTTACCTTTTTGTCTGATAGATCAATACGTGGTGTTGGTCGTGTGAACAGAGGTTGTTCTTCAGGCCTCTA
>NC_041389.1:718570106-718594277 GCF_002162155.2 Triticum dicoccoides | reverse complement strand
GGTAGAAATCAGTGGTTGTGCTTAAGCTTCTGTTCTTTATTTAACTTTGAGGCATAAATTCAAATGATTAGTATATGCATAGCAGTTTAATGCAAGTGATAGTTGTGGTAAAGTAGAATCCAAGATCGAGGAAGGTGTCGAGGGGAGCACATCAAATTCTATCAAAGTAATTATCAACAATGCTACTCTGAATTATAGTGGCAGCTGGTCAATATCATGAACTTTTCCACTATGATTTGTTTTATTATTATTATATAATGTGTGGATCAACTTCACGGGACAAAGAAGCCTAATACTCCTCATGGACGAGGTTGACAGTATATATGATGGTGGAATGTGACAAATGTGACCGGTAATACTTCGACTGTATCTCAAAGCTTGTGTAGTGGGAGCATTTCAGTGTACATAATGCTTCATGGGATATGTAATTTTTTATTGTCTGAAAATATGAATGCCCATGATCTCTGCTAGATCTAATTTTAACCATCAATCTGATATTTTATTTGCACAAAGGATGGATTTTCCGGCAGCGTGGAGAGCCCTATATATTGATGACCAGCTGCCTCAGATTACTTGTGAGCAATTCATATATCATGAGCTACCATTTTGTTTTCTTCTAGACCAAGATTGATTAATGTTATTCATCATCAGTGTTTCAGTTTCATTAGTCCTCACATGAACATGTTGATTTCTAATTTCTCTGCACATAAATATGTAAGACATATTTGTACCTTTTCCCTGTAGGTAAGCAGAACAGGGCAGGGCTCACATTCACTTTCTAACGTAATGAGTGTGCTATTACCTGTTGATACTTGACATTAGTGATCAGCTTGACGCAAGCTTTTGTGTCGATTACTTTCTGCCTTTTTTTGATAACCATTATTATTTTTTAATTTTTTCTATTGTGTTTTTTTGCTTCCTTTTTCTGTCAAACTCTCATGTGGTACTGTTTGTCAAGCATTGATATTGTTTTCACGTACAACTCATTATTTTTTGCTCATTTAATTAGATGTTCAAAAATATGATAAATGTGGGGCCTTGGTGCTGGATGAGACAGTGACTTGTACTACAGGAAGGAAAAGTAAGAGTCCGTTATCATTCACTTGCACTATATATCCTAAATCTGTATAGTTAGTTTCACTTCTGTTTATATGCTGGTTAGTTGCACTATATGATATAGCTAGCTATGTAGTTTTCTTTATATAGTCGGTGCAAATAAGCTACTGCAAGCTTCATTCGTAGCTTTCTTTTGATGTAAGTTGATGCTTTTAGTCTATCGTGCTTCCCATTATCAGGCTTGATACGCCTGAGCCAGTTATGTGTAAAGACGCTATTTAAGTATCTCCTTGCACTGGTATGCCTGGACCATAATGTTATCAGGATCGATAAAATATGCCATCTAAGTATAAATGGTTTTAAATTTTAATTCTTGGTTTGCTTTGGCTACTTGCACCAGTTGCACAAGCAGCCTCTATTTTTATTCCACATAAATCCAAGGACAATATATTTTGACCTTCTATCTTTGTTCAACTGCAATATCTCAAATCGGAAGACACAAATTATTTTGAATGGTAACTAATTGGATATAAGCACAAGTGAGCCAAGGGATCGTTGACTCCCTAGCTGTCTTTCCTGGTTTCACTCATTGCCAGAGCAAGAATACTATTTTTGGTGGGGTTTGTTCTGAAAATGAAGACAACATATCTCAATGCAAAATGCTTCAACCGTCAGGTTTTAATGTTAGCCATTATTAGGTTTACGCAAAAGTATTTCATTACTACCATGCTTCTATTCTACATGTTCTTTTTGTCATAGGATGCATGTGACATCATTAGTATTAAGTATGAGGTAGGGGTTTTAAGCCTTTAGGTAGATTTCAAGGTCTCATTGAGTTTTATGGATGGTAGTACCAGCAGAGGGGAGGGTCTGATTGTTGGAAGCTACCAGTGAGAGAGAGCAAACATTTATTAGAGATGCCTGTGTGCTGATATTAATCTGACCATGTTTATGTATATGGGTGGCGTTTTTTTCCATAAATTTGTCTGTTTGCAATTTATCTTTTGCCAAGGCAAAAGAAATGGTGTCTGTGGGGGAGAACTAATATATTTTAGAGCGATGGCTTAACTGCAGGCAGGAAAAAAGATTTGGAATGTATAGCAAAATGAAGGACAACAATATCGAAACCTGGTCTACAGGAGCCAAACACACCTACGATGAAGAGTTGTTTAGACGATGAAATCATGGTCAATATTGATGGAACATGCAGTGATGGCTCTACCTAATATCACCGCCTTCATGTCTTTCCTACTGGCAGCAGATACAAGACTCAGCCAGGGGTTAAGAGACCAGCTCTATCTATATGATGCATCTCTGCTAAAATAGTTTGCTTTATAAAGGCAATGTAAGCTATCATCAAGTGATCTCATAACTTTCTTTTGAGCTATCATGCTACCATGTAAGGAAATATACTCCGTATAACATTGTGTACCTAAGTATCTATTAAATTGGCTCTAAATCACTCTCACTTTCATGTCTCGCTCTCGCTTTTTGCGCCATGGGCGCAACGGGTCATCTAGTTGGCTCAAAGGAGGGAAAGGATCATTAGATAGTGTGACTAGTTCAGTAGGTGGTCATACCTTTGGAAAATTAGGATCCCAGCCAAAATTAAGGTGTTCCTGTGGTCGCTGGCTCAACACTCCTTGCCGACAGGAGAACTTCTTCACCATACAAACATGGCAACAATGGCCATCCGCCCATTCTGCGGCATGGAGGATACATGGAGTAATACATCTCCAACGTATCTATATTTTTTATTGTTCCATGCTGTTATATTATCATTCTTGGATGTTTTACAATTATTTTATATCAACTTTATATCATTTTTAGGACTAACCTATTGACATAGTGCCTAGTGCCAGTTGCTATTTTTTGCTCATTTTTTACATCGCATAATATCGACAGAAGACACAACTTGGGCCAAAGAAGTACCAGAGGGGTGCCCCGAGGGGGCAGAACCCACCAGGGCGCGCCTGGGGGCCCAGGCGCGCCCTGGTGGGTTGTGCCCTGATACGTCCATTTTGAATCATGTTTTCCTACTGTTATTTATAATGTTTTTATGCATAATAATGCTTTTTGGAGTAATTCTAATGCCTTTTCTCTCATAATATGCAAGGTTCACACAAAGAGGGAGAATTCCTGCGGCTGGAAATCTGAACTTGGAAAAGCTATGTTAGGCTACCTATTCTGCACAACTCCAAATGAGCTGAAACTTCATGAAGAATTTTTATGGAATAAATAAGAAATAACGGAGCAAATAACTACCGAAGGGGGGCCACCTGGTGAGCACAAGACACCAGTGCGTGCCAAGCCCCCAGGCACGCCCTGGTGGGTTGTGCTCAGCTCAGCCCACCTCCGGTGCCCATCTTCTGGTATATAAGTCATTTTGACCTAGAAAAAATAAGGAGAAGACTTTCGGGACGGAGTGCCGCCGTCTCAAGGCGGACCTTGGGCAGGAGCACTTTTGGCCTCCGGCAGAGCGATTCCGCCGGGGGAACTTCCCTCTCGGAGGGGGAAATCATCGTCGTCATCATCACCAACAACTCTCCCATCTTGGGGAGGGCAATCTCCATCAACATCTTCAACAACACCATCTCCTTTCAAACCCTAGTTCATCTCTCGCGTTTAATCTTTGTACCAAAACTATAGATTGGTGCTTGTGGGTGACTAGTAGTGTTGATTACATCTTGTAGTTGATTACAATATGGTTTATTTGGTGGAAGATTATATATTTAGATCAATTATGATATTTAATACCACTCTGATCTTGAGCATGAATATCATTTGTGAGTAGTTACTTTTGTTCTTGAGGTCACGGGAGAAATCTTGTTGCAAGTAATCATGTGACTTTTATATGTGTTCGATATTTTGATGGTATGTATGTTGTGATTCCCTTAGTGGTGTCATGTGAACGTCGAGTACATGACACTTCACCATATTTGGGCCTAAGGGAATGCATTGTGGAGTAGTTATTAGATGATGGGTTGCGAGAGTGACAGAAGCTTAAACCCTAGTTTATGCGCTATTCTGTAAGGGACTGATTTGGATCCAAAAGTTTAATGTTACGGTTAGAATTTATTCTTAATACTTTTCTCATAGTTGCGAATGCTTGCGAGGGGGTTAATCATAAGTAGGAGGTTTGTTCAAGTAAGAACAACACCTAAGCACCGGTCCACCCACATATCAAATCATCAAAGTAGCAAACACAAATCAAACCAACATGATGAAAGTGACTAGATGAAATTCTTGTGTGCCCTCAAGAACACTTTGCTTATCATAAGAGACCGTTTTGGCCTGTCCTTTGCCTCAAAAGGATTGGGCTACCTTGCTGCACTTTTGTTACCATTACCGTTACTTGCTCGTTACAAATTATCTTGATATCAAACTACTCGTTACTTATAATTTCAGTACTTGCAGACATTACCTGACTGAAAACCGCTTGTCATTTCCTTCTGCTCCTTGTTGGGTTCGACACCCTTACTTATCGAAAGGACTACGATTGATCCCTATACTTGTTGGTCATCAAGGCTCTTTTCTGGCGCCATTGCCGGGGAGAGAAGCACTCTTGGTAAGTGGAAATTGGTAAGGAAAAATTATTACTACGTGCTGAAATTTATTGTCACTTGTTACTATGGAGAACAACCCTTTGAGGGTTTTGTTCGGGGTATCTTCACCTCGACCGGAACCAAAATTAGTTACCCCTCAACCTACTCCACCTACTGAAAATATTGAATATGAAATTCCTTTGGGTATGATAGAACAACTGCTAGCTAATCCTTATGCAAGAGATGGAACCGAACATCTTGATATGCACTTGATATATGTGGATGAAATTTGTGGATTATTTAAGCTTGCAGGTTTACCCGGAGATGAAGCTAACACTACAAAAAAATACACTTCTGTGATGATACATGTTTGTCACAGTAGGTCACGTTTTCTGTCATGCATGTACATCCATGACGATTTTATGACAGAATCAAGATAGTCATACCTGTGCTGTCGTAGGTGTTCCATGACATTACCAAAATTATCATCATGGAAGTGTCCACTTCCATGACGATAAATCGTGCGTCATAGAAGTGCTTTCCTTAAGGATGAACGACATGTGGCATCCACCGTAATGGGTCGCCATTAAGCTATCGGGTTCCGGTTTGGATCCGATAACCCGTTAACAGCCCAACCAATGGGGATTTTGCACGTGTAAAATTCTCATTGGCCAGAGGAACCACATGTCGGCCCACCGTTGGGACAGATGTCATCCACTCATTGGACCGAAGCGCCTATGATACGTCGACACGTGGCACGACCCAACAAAGGCCCATTCCGGTGAAAAGGATGACCCATTTGACTTGGTCAAAAGGTAGCAGGCCGATTGTCAAAGTTGGAGACCAGTGCAAATAAACGCCGCAGCAAAACAAGTCCAAAACTAAAACCACTTCAGAAGAGCTCAAGAAACAATATACTGGGTACCCATAATGCTGGCAAGATGCTTAGCAAGCTTATTAACTTTCTCTTGTTTGGCGCTTAAATCCTCCAGCGCTTGCTGTTGCACCAGAAAGTATGCATCTGAATTCTGCAGGGACTTCCTCAGTCCTTCGGCTTCTTGCCGCAACACAGCTGACTGATGCCTTTCAACTTGTAGCTTAGACTAAAGAAGCCGAAGTGATTCAGGCAGCAAGTTCGAAGAGCTTGTGCCAGCGGTACTGGCCAGTAACTCGAACACTACATCAATGCAGGACTGTGGGGTTGTCTCACTGTCTAAAAGATCGTTTTTATCACCTTTCATGGAGACCAACAGGGTTGTCTCACTATATTAAACCTTATCTGCATTACTTTCTCTACCAGTGCATAGTGGGGTGCTCTTCACCAATATTCTGTTCGCATTCTACAAAAGAAACAAGCAGACACATCACATGTTTAACATGTAGTATACGAAACTCATTTTGGTAAACCGGTTCATTAGTAAGGTGGACAGGATAACAACATGAAACAAACATATATCTATGTACTATGGTCACTGTATTGTCCATATCATTCTAGTTTATGTTGCCAAATCCAGATAGAGACACAGTTTAAATCATATATTTTTAAGACACAACAACATAGACAGAATATAAGTGTGAGAAACTACACAGCACTGGCAACACTTGTAATGTGCATCACATGAGAACATAACTGTCTATACAACTGAAACTGAAATCAACATAGAGCAAGAAGTTAGAACAACAATCAGTTAAAGAAATAGGTTTAAAACATACCTATTGCGTCATTGGAGTTTCAATTGGATCCTACAAATTGGAAAGTAGTTGGGGTGAGTAAATACAGTGATGCAAGAGCAAAGGAGTATGGACCATAGCTACGGAATCTGACCTGAGAACAGTTTCTCTTCTGCTTTAAACATGGAGTTTGGGTTTGCAGTGGCGGTCTTCGTGCTTTGGGCACCGCAGTTGCTTTACAAACTGCTCGTGTGGGGGTTCTTCGTGGTGGACATGGTGTCGTGTCATCTAGAAGTGGGTTACTATCCGCTGGGGCTGGGGTTAGATGGGTTGTAGCTGGTTCTCTGTCCAACGGTGTAAGTGTGCAATTTGGAAGAGTCTAGATTATGTGTGGTGGGGCTAGTTCGTGGGCCAGTACAACCATGGTTCTATCTGCATCGACGAGTAGCACCGTCTTTTGTGAAGAACGGGGTTTTGCTCCCTTAGATACTGCCATCACCCCCTCCAATTCAAATGGCTGATAAATAAGAAAAGAAATTGAATTTTGTTCCTTGATCATATATTTTATATCATATATTCATCCTAGCAAAAATAGATAATTGTCCATTGGATCGACTTATTTTCTAACCATAACCATTAGATCAATACCCTACGACATCGGTTCTACCATAAGCATGTTTCCCTGGTGGACTGTTGCATGATTTACGAAAAGAAATAAAAATCATCCCCGCAAGCTGCTCAAAAGAAATCTGTAATCACCTCTGTAGAATTTTCTTTACCATGCCTTCGGACCGGCACATCACCGAGAACATTCCTTGCTGCTTCACCCATGTTAGAAGAAACCTATAAATACACGTACGACCTATCTAGCATCTCTGTCTCATGAGCATTTTCCTCCCAAGCATAGAAACCTGACACTAGTAGAAAAAGGACCTAATATGAGACACATTAGTGCCGGTTTGATTTTGAGGCGGCACTAATGTGTCCTTTAGTGACGGTTCCAACGGCTAGCCGGCCGTTCTAATAAACTTTTTGTCCAGCCGAGCCACTCTGTTCTTCCCCTTTCCCCTCACTTCCTCTGTTCTTCCCCTCTCTTCCTCGAGCTCCTCACAAATTTTGCCCAAAATTTATCAAGATTTGAAGGCCCCCATCCATTCAAATGATCACAAAGGTTAGCAACTTTGTCCTTTCAACTCTCATTGCTAGATTAGCTCTTGCAATGCTTTGTATAGTGATTAATTTGGGAGGAATTATATTTGCTAGTATTTGATTTATATGCAATGTGAGGTCAAATATAACACTTAGTTTGCATATGTAGGTGTGGTTTACTTAGTGCCTTCTAAATCTCCGTCGTAACCACCGTCGATCGCCTGCACCGTCCCGTCGCCGGCACCACCTTATGGTGAGGCTCTTGTTCATGAATATTTTACATTACCAAATTGATGTTTGTGTGATTTGGATATATAGTTACTCGTATAATTATCTTACCCGTACGTTGTTTGTTATACATAGTGCCATGGTTTTGATATCCGTCCCCGTCGGCCCTCGTCCTTGTTATGATTCGGATGTGGTATATTCTCTTTTAAAACTAGTTGTTGCATTTCGTGTTTATGACAAATTATGCCCATCAAGTTGACATAGATATTTTTATCTAGGAGGTATGTGAACCGGAAATTCCAACTGACCCTATTGTTGAGAGGTTAAATTTAGTTGAAAGAGAAAACGAGTATTTGAAAGAAAAAATTGAAAAGAATTGAGGGGGAGAAGATGGAATTGGAGTTGCATGTTGCCGATGTCGTCGATGATCACAAGATCAAGATGGAGAAAATGAGGTTGAAGATTAGAAAGATTAGAAAATATGCCATTGATAGTGTGGCTTGGTATCATTATGATGTTGGATCAATTGTTACCTTAGTTGCTATCTTCATCGTATTTGTTGTTGCATTTAAATTCTTTAGCTAGAGAGTTATTTGTATGTTGCATTTAATTAAGTGTTGTATATGAACTTTATGTATGAACTTGTATTAATTTGGTCTATTCGGTGTTGTGTAATGAAGATGAGCCGACAATGGATGTATGATGACCGATGCTCTCCCGAGTTCATTAATGGCATGCACACTTTTCTGCGGGCGCCGAGGCAAACAAGCAGGGGGATGATTTTATGCCTTCTCCATGTGCTGGCTGTAAGAATGGTCACAGTTACTCTACGTCAAAAATCATTCACGTCCACCTATTTAAGTCCGGTTGCATGCCCCACTATAATGTTTGGACCAAGCACGGAGAAATAGGGGTTATGATGGAAGACAATGAAGAAGAAGAGGACGACGATGGCTATCCTGGCCATGGGTTCCCTGAATACGATGATACAACAATGGGGGAAGAAGCTAAGCCGGCAATGCGGGAAGAAGCTGAAGAAGAGGCATCAGATGAGCCCGCTGATGATCTAGGTCAGGCCATTGCCGATGCAAAGAGAAACTGCGCAAGTGATCTAGAGAGGACGAAGTTGCAGCGCATGTTACAGGATCACAAGAAATTGTTGTACCTGAATTGCGAAGGTGACAAAAAAAGTTGGGCACCACACTTGAATTGCTGCAATGGAAGGCAGAGAATGGTGTATATGACAAGGGATTTGGAAAGTTGCTGGTAATGATAAAGAATATGCTTCCAAAGGACAATGAATTGCCCGAGAGTACGTATGAAGCAAAGAAGGCTGTCTGCCCTCTAGGGTTAGAGGTGCAAAAGATACATGCATGCCCTAATGAGTGCATCCTCTACCACAGTGAGTACGAGGATTTGAACGCCTACCCGGTATGCGGTGCATTGCGTTATAAGATCAGTCGCGATGACCCTAGTGATGTCGAGGGCGAGCACCCCAGGAAGAAGATTCCTGCCAAGGTGATGTGGTATGCTCCTATAATACCACGGTTGAAACGTTTGTTCCAAAACAAAGAGCATACGAAGGCGATGCGGTGGCACGCAGAAGACCGTAAGAAAGACGGAAATTTGAGAGTACCCGCTGATGGTTCGCAGTGGAGAAAAATTGAGAGAAAGTACTGGGAGGAGTTTGCAGGTGACCCAAGGACGTATGGTTTGGTCTAAGCGCAGATGGCATTAATCCTTTTGGCAAGCAGAGCAGCAACCATAGCACGTAGCCTGTGACTCTATGTTTGTATAACCTTCCTCCTTGGTTGTGCATGAAGCGGAAGTTCATTATGATGCCAGTGCTCATCCAAGGCCCTAAGCAACCCGGCAACGACATTGATGTGTACCTAAGGCCATTAGTTTAAGAACTATTACAACTGTGGAATGGAACAGGTGTACGTGCGTGGGATGAGCACGGACAAGAAGAATTTGACCTAAAGGCATTGCTGTTCGTGACCATCAATGATTGGCCTGCTCTCAGTAACCTTTCAGCACAGACAAACAAGGGATACCGCGGATGCACGCACTGTTTGGATGATACCGACAGTATATATTTGGATAGTTGTAGGAAGAATGTGTACCTGGGACATCATCGATTTCTTCCGACAAGGCATTCCTTAAGAAAGAAAGGCAAGCCTTTCAAAGGTGAGGCGGATCACCGGACGAAGCCTCGCCACCATACTGGTGCTGATGTACATGATATGGTCAAGGATTTGAAGGTAATCTTTGGAAAGGGTCCTGGCGGACAACCTATTCCGAAGGACGCTGACGGACGCACACCCATGTGGAAGAAGAAATCTATATTTTGGGACCTGCCATATTGGAAAGACCTAGAGGTCCGCTCCGCAATCGACGTGATGCACATGACGAAGAATCTTTGCGTGACCCTGCTTGGCTTTTTGGGCGTGTATGGGAAGACAAAAGATACACCAGAGGCACGGGAGGACCAGCAACGTATGCACGGAAAAGACGACATACATCAGGGTCAGGCCAGCTATGCTCTTACCAAAGAAGAGAAGGAAATCTTCTTCGAATGCCTGCTCAGCATGAAGGTACCGTCTGGCTTCTTGTCGAATATAAAGGGAATAATAAATATGGCAGAGAAAAAGTTCCAGAACCTAAAGTCTCAAGACTGCCACGTGATTATGACGCAACTCCTTCCGGTTGCATTGAGGGGGCTTCTAGCGGAAAACGTTCGATTAGCCATTGTGAAGCTATGTGCATTCCTCAATGCAATCTCTCAGAAGGTAATCGATCCAGAAATCATACCAAGGTTACAGAATGATTTGGTGCAATGTCTTGTTAGTTTAGAGTTGGTGTTCCCACCATCTTTCTTTAACATCATGACGCACGTCCTAGTTCACCTTTGCGAAGAGATTAACGTTTTGGGTCATGTATTTCTACACAATATGTTCCCCTTTGAAAGGTTCATGGGAGTCTTGAAGAAATATGTTCATAACCGTGCTAGGCCAGAAGGAAGCATCTCGAAGGGCCATGAAAATGAGGAGGTCATTGAGTTTTGTATTGACTTTATTCCTGGCCTTAAGCCGATTTGTGTTCCTGAATCGCGGCATAAGGGCAGACTGGAAGGAAAAGGCACGCTAGGAGGGCATCAAATAATATGTATGGACGGGCATTCTCTCACTGAAGCACACTACATAGTTTTACAGAATTCCACCTTGGTGGCTCCGTATATGGAGGAACACAAGAATTTTCTACAGTCCAAACACCCGGAGAAGTCTGACAACTGGATTACACGCGAACAAACGAGGACTTTCGCTGGTTGGTTGCAGAAACGTGCCCTGAATGATGGCGATATTCAAAATGACCTGTACTCGCTGTCCCAGTTACCACCTTCGAATATAATGACTTTCAAAGGGTACCAGATAAATGGGAATACATTTTACACGATCTCCCAAGATAAGAAGAGCACCAACCAAAACAGTGGTGTCCGCTTTGATGCAACAACTGTCAGAACCCCGATCCTATGCCACACCGATCTAGCATGTAACACCTCATATCACTTTGCGGCCTCACGCACGGTATTCCCACGGGTGTCGCATTACCAGGCCCGGGACCGTTTGCGCCATTTGGCTCATGTATATGATAGTGTCGCTAGCATCGATATGACAAAGAACCCGGGCTGACATGGCTAGTCGTAAACCCAAAGTGGCACTAACTTACATGGACATGCATACATGACCCAACAACGAACGTGTCGGTCATCAGCGAGTGAATCCGGGCTGTAGCAACTGGGCTAGCAGGACTCCGAGAATCCGGGCTGTAGCAGGCTAACAGGACTCCGGTAGACACCGCATGACATTTCCCCGAAGGGATAGACACAGGAACGAAGAAGGACACATTCCGGCCAGCCTAAGTGTTTCGGAGCAGTAGCAAGCTACCAGGGCTCAGTGGAAGCACTAGGAGACATTTCCCGGTAAGAGAGGCTACCAAGGATAAACAACTAGATGGTCAGATCCCACACATACCAAGCATTTCAATAACATACACACAATATGCTCGATATGTGCAAATACAACATGGCATCACAACATAACTCTACGACTCAAAGTATTTATTCAATAGGCTCCGAGGAGCGAGATATTACAAACATGCGTCTCATGACCTAGCATTCAGAGCACACAAGTCAAGCACAAGAGGAAGCTTAACATGTCTGGGTACAGACATCTACAAATGAAAAAGGCTGAGAGCTTGTCTATCTACCAGATCTTGCCGGGGGCACAAGATCGTAGCTGAGGTAACAAGCTAAACGTCGAAGTCCACTCGGAACTACTAGCGAGACTGAAGTCTCTATGCAAAAACATAAATTAAGCAACGTGAGTACAAATGTACCCAGCAAGACTTACATCAGATCTAACTACATATGCATCATTGTCAACAAAGGGGGTGGTGGAGTTTAACTGCAGCAAGCCAGCTTTGACTCGGTGGCTATCCTGATCTATGACTGCAAGTAACTCTTTTGAGGTGGCGCACACGAGTCCACATATTCACCATATCAATACACCACTATGGATCCGCTCCCGTCTCCCTACGAGAACGCCATCCATAGCACTCACGCTTATCTTGCGTATTTTAGAGTATCCACTTTCACTTGTCTATGAACTGTACAGGCAACCCAGAAGTCCTTTACCGCGGACACGGCTATTCGAATAGATAATGTTGACCCTGCAGGGGTGTACTTCTTCACACACACTCTCGCCACTTATCGCCGTTTACACAACATGTACTCGGCAACCTTCAAGCGGAAGCCCAGCGAGGGCGTCGGCCACGACCTGACTAACCACACAAGTCTCTCGTCCAGGTTTATCGCTTATTTGGGTTCCATCCGCAAGGAGATCCGGCCAGGGTGTCGCTCACGGCCCCAAACGATGTGTGCAGGGTTCCCAAGCCCACCTCGACGGGTGGATCTACGCTTGGTACACCGTGTCACTGTGCCTAGTCTGTCCCAAGCCCACCTGTACCGGGTGCCACTTGGTAGACTACTAACACTACCTACAAACACCAGAAACTAGTTGCAACTCCTAGACAGAGGTCAAGTTGATTAATAAGTCGAGAGGGGCACTTAAGCATTCCAATGCGTGGTAGTAACTGTTCATGCATCACAAACACAGAACCCAGTTCCTGAGGACGGTTTCAATGAGACAACCCACCATGTACTCCTACATGGTCTCTCACCGCTACCTTTACCAAATCGTGTTCACACACTTAGCTCACACATAGTAGGACCTGTTCACACACCTCTGATTCATCCCCGATGAATCAGACCTGACTCAACTCTAAGCAGTAGCAGGCATGACAAACAAGCATGGATGAGTAGGCACATCAGGGCTCAAACAACTCCTACTCATGCTAGTGGGTTTCATCTATTTACTATGGCAATGACAGGTCATGCAGAGGAAAGGGGTTCAACTACCGTAGCATGTAACAGTTGAATCATTGTTGTCCTAATGCAGTAAAAGAGAGCAGCGGCGAGAGAGTCGGATTGTATCGGAATGAACAAGGGGGTTTTGCTTGCCTGGCACTTCTGAAGAAGATATAGCTCTTCATCGGTGTCATCGAACTCATCGTCGAAACCACGTCTATCGAGAGGGGACAAACACCGACAAACAAAGAAGAAACACAATCAATGCAATGCACAATATGATGCATGATCATGACATGGCAATATGCTGTGGTTTGAGCTAATGCATCTAGCAGCAGGTTAAATGAAGTTGGTTTGAACCTTAGTTCAAATTCAAACTTCATATGTGAAGGTTTTAATGCCATTATATGATTTGGCCTAAACAGCAGCCATAAGTTGTTCTAACATGCATGAAAATGGCACAAATGGATAGATTGGATTTTTCTGATCATTTTTCATATATAAATTATTTCATTTGGAGTTACGGTTGAATTTCTATGATTTTTAGAAGTTGAGGACATTTTCTGGATTTTCTGATTTATTTTAAATCCAGAAAATCATTTACTGCTTCAGCATTACGTCATCGTGACATCAGCAGTCAACAGAGACGTTCCAGGTCAACCCTGACCTGTGGGTCCCATCCGTCAGAGACTAACCTAACTAATCTAATTTAGTTAGTGGTTTGGGGCCCACTGTTAGTGTCTGTTAGGGGCTAACTGGAGGTGATTAGTGCCTAATTAAGTGGCCACGTCATCATCGCCGGTCAAACCGGTCAACCTGCCGGCGTTTAGCCGCCGGCGGGGTCAAACGCAGTGGAGGTGCTCGGGATTGGGCTGCGGTGCTCCGTTCGACGCGCGGCTAGGCTCGTTAGAGAGCTCTTGCCAGGGCGCATCGGATGGGGGTGGTAGACGGGCGTGTGGTGGCCGGAGCTGACGGTGGTGAGCTCCACAGCGGCGGCCGGAGCTCGGGTTAGTTTGGGCTCGGCGTTAGGGTGCTCGGGAGGAGGAGCTGGTGGGAGCTGCATGCTCCTGGGAAGGCACCGAACGCGTTGACGCGCTCAGGCGCGAGCTGTGGTGGCTAAAACGACGGCGTCATCATGGCCGGCGGCGATGAGCTCTCGGCTCCGGCGGAATCGAGCTAGCGGAGAGAAATGGAGGGGGGCGAGCATAGGGGAAGGTGCAGGAGCTCACAAGGGGTAGAGAAGCTCGGCGGGCTCGGGGAAGCTTCTGCGCCGGCGAATTGACGGCGGCGATCTCCGGGCACCGGAGATGAAGACGACGACGCTCCGGTCTACTGCGGCCTCCGCTGGTCACGTGCGTCGGGTGTGTAGCTCCACAGGGTCGGGGCCGAGCTCAGGGATGCGGAGAGGGAGCGAGGAGGTGGCTGTGGCCGTGGTGTAGCTCGTCAGCGGCGGCAGCGTGGTTCGGGTGAGCTCAGGGGAGAGAGCCAGGGGAGGGGAGAGAGAGCAGCGAGTGAGGGAGAGGGGACAGGGGCTTCGGGCGTCTCCGTGGCGCTGGTAGAAGGCCCGGGGCTCCCAAGTGGAAGCAGGAGGTGGCCGGGGGCTCTCGGGCGCGCGCCACGCCTCGCCTCTGCCTTTTGGCAGAGGTGGGAGATGACTGGCAGCGGCGCTGGGCTTGGCCGGCCAGGTGGGCTGCCTACTGGGCCGTCCAGGTAAGCCAGGTAAGTTTCTCTCTCTCTTTTATTTCCTTTTTTCTATTTTTCTGTAACTTTGTGGCTTTTCTAAAAATACTTAGCCATTTTCAAAAATCACCAAACTGCACATGCCCATTGTTTAGAACATATCCAACATGGAACATTTCAGCTTGGGATTATTTGGACATTTAAAATATTATATAGCATTTAAATGCCCAAATGCAAATAGAGTATGTTTTAGTTCAGTGACCCAATGTTGTCCTAGAAAAATGTGAACCAATTTTGCCAGAGGTTCTAACCCAGGACAAAAATGATGGACATTTTTTAAGGGCATTTCAGGTTCATTGAAAAAGATTTTAGTAAACCCTAGTTGTCTTCAGGGGGGTGCTGGGGGTTCTGTCATCCCCATTTCAACTTTCTGTGAAAAGTAAACATGATGCAACACCAGATGCTAGCACTAGGCATGGTCAGAACTAGGGATGTGACAACTCACCCCCACTAAACAAGAATCTCGTCCCGAGATTCAAGCGTAGGGTAAGATGAAGGGGAACGCAAACTAACACAATCGTCACGATCCAGGGTGCACTTCATAAGAACGTTGATTCGATCACCATCTAACATGACAATGAGAGGAAAGGGACAACTCCAGAAGAATTAATCTTCTCGAAGATCAATCAACTTAGGATCAACTTACAGAGTGAGTCATAGCAACATCTCTCGAGCTGAGGCACGAAGCATACATCTAGAGGAATGGAGTGAAACGGATGACGAAGGTTCACTAGGTAGACAGCAATTTCACACTTAAGAGGGTGGTGAATGGTTGTCAACGTAGCGAGGAGTTGAATTGCCATGATACCATAACGAGACATTTTGGAGGAGGTGACTCGTGGAATCATCCCTTAAGTGGCAAAAAGAATTACCTTTGAAATAGAGATCACTGAAACTCTTTATACCAGCCTAAGGCAATTCTCGAGCGATCGTTTGGAGGGGTTCGGTAGAATGAAATACCCGGATTAGAATGGATGATGTGGATTACCTTGTTGAAAACAACACAAGGGATGATTTTAGTAACTGGGGAGAAGCTCAACAGTAGAGAGTGAGTCCATTGTTTGAAAAGTTATAGCATAATCGAGGAAACTGAGAGCAATCCCAGTTAGTGCCGATGATAACACCTAGCGCTTGTGCGTGCTCTCAATAACTTGAGCACTTCCATATTCATCAAGGTATTACCAATATCCGTGTCAAGGATCCTGGCAACACAACGTACTACCATGATGAATGCCGGTAGAATATGCAGATGCAAAGGAAGATAACACCTTCTCAGATTTCACCTTGGCGGGGCCAAGGGGACAAAATCTGGATGATCGACCGAGAGACATTTAGCACTCCGCTTATAATGTTCTCCTTGATGTGCTAGCGCAACCCATTTATTAAACTGGGTTGATATCTAGGACATCAAGTAAAGTTCGGACTTCGGGAACACAAAAATCATAAGGAATAACTACGGAAGTAAATCCATAAGAAATCCTCATGGGGAGGTGGCCAACTTCCTCAATCAAGATACTACAATAATAGGTCTTCCGGCTGGGTGTGTTGGCCACGACATCCACTTAACCGGTTACAGACAGACCATTATTATAGTTCTTGGGAAATGTTCCAACCATCATATCAGCCTGAGATTCAGATCTGGTTGCTGTCAGAATAATCCAGACTCATCGACTCTAGGAAGAAAAATGAAAGTTTGCAACACAAATTGACGAGATGATGTTGCGAGATTCTCGGGAAATGAACTGCGATAGCAAGCTCTAGAACATGAGCTGGTTCTGCTACAGACATGTGAATACGCTGTCCCAGACAAACATGATCACATGGTAGTCTTACAATAAAACACTACCGAGTCCTGGTAGGGAACCATCATCAGGGATATCGAAGTCTTGTGCATTACCATGGATTAGCACTTAACTCCTTTTCCTGAACAAATCAGTCAGTGGCTTGGTGTGCTAAGGAATCCATATGGAGTGGAGGTAATTAATCTACAATCCATAGAATACATTCGCACATGCATAACTGACTTGGGATGGTGCCAGAGGAAACGAAACCAATCTTTCTCGAACTCACGGCGACAACTTGCACCAAATGCACATGAATTCGAGGAAGTCACTTCTTCCATCCAAACATATACCTCATGAACGGAACATGAGGCAATGCTTTAAAAGTTTCCAACACTAGCTGGATGCTCGACACGAATCATGGAGATGATGAAAATGTTGTCAATGGGCTCAACAACAATTTATCGAGATTTCCATATAAATGGAATTCCACAATTATGTGAACAAGGTGATAGAATTGGTCAGATCCAGAGATGTAATGGTGTATGCTCGAGGGATTAACCGCGAGTAAGACAACATTACAAACATCGTTGGTTCTGTTTTGATTTGAGGATAGCCCACACTCAAATCAAAGTCTTAGCAAGACAATAGGTCCAACAACTGGTCGCTAGGATCAATTGATGAAGATATCATCTTTCTTCAACACACATACAAGATATCCCTTTACATGAACTAAACTGGACAAGCTTCCATCTTCCAACTCTCCAAGTCGTTGTTCAGCTTAACCAACTAGCTCAGGGGTACCCAACATAGATTCTTGGAGAAGGGGTGGTTACAAGGAACCAACTTGATCACAAACTCAACATAGCGGTCAGGTGGCGACCTGGTGATACTTCCGAGAAGATATTTCGAAAATCACGAACCACCGATATGTTACTAAGCTCGAGAACAATCTTGCTTTTCAGGGCAAGATGATATGATCAAAAGAGCGAGGGATTGGCACAATCCTAACTCATTGATCGAAGAGTGCACCAGAAATAAGGACTAGGTAGCACAATCTATCTTAGAATGATGATTCAAAACCAACACGCTAAGAATGAAATTATTGTCCTTTAACTACCAAGCAACAGAGTTGCTAGGAGTATAGATTCCACACATCATAGTTCACTTGTCGGCATTCTGGTTCAACAACACGGGGACCGAGGAATGAATAATAATGGCGAGAAGTATCACTGCACCAAGAATTCATAAGATGATGTGTAATTCCTATGACTTTCTTGACATAAAGAGGGTAATACTTCAGGGTAGAACAGAACAAAAACTAGATTAGTATTTTGATCTGCGGAGTATGACTACTTTGACCCAATCCTAGATATGGATGAGGTACTGGAGTTCATTTCTCCTAGTCATTCTGGGATAGAATGGCTTGACGGAACACAAGAATAATAGGCATCGATGAACGAAGGCACGCATACTCTTGACTATCAATTGATAGACGAAGGTCAGAAAACAACTAAAGAGGGACAACTCAAAGGAACATATGATTTCCTGAGTTGTGGATGCATGGATTAGCATGTCGAACGAGTTCAACATATTTCTTCCAAATAACCCATGCACAAACGTAGGACTGACAGAGTCGCAATATAGAATGGAGAACCCATCGAGAGCACTCCTGTTGTGATCTTTTGATCCAACAAACATCTGCCATAAGTGGTTCATAGTATTTGGAAGAAGGAAATACCACGGACCTCAAGGACTAACACAAAGGTTACTAATATCCTAAAGGAACTAGCAAACACTAACAACACGAGGTAAGTAGAGTGAATCTTGGGTCAAGAACCCAGGAATAGAATGCCCACTAACTAAGTGGCATCACGGGATGCTTTCGAGAATGATGGCCAGAATCATCACACTGGTAACACAAAACACGGCTAAGTCACTAGGTGATACTCTAGACACCTAGGGTCATAATAATAGCTCCAACATATATGTCGAGGCAACAGACTACCTTAACTCAGCAATTTAGTGTGGCTAACCTGGCCTAAAAAGACATCGGAACGAAAAGAAGGGATTTGCAAATGCATCAGATTATTTAGAAACCTGGGATGACTCGGACAACATAACTGATGTAAATGCTCGAAAAGATTTGAGACATGCTACAAAAATGGTGGCATAACCACTCGATCATCATAATATCAAGGTTCCGAGATCAACTATGAGCATACAGAAGATAGTAGGAGCTGGACTCAAGTTTAGAACCATCACTCCTATAAGTCTACGGATTAGTAACGCGTGATCCTGATAGAAAGATGAGAAGCCTAGTTCTTAATCCCCATAGAAGAGAAGTGGTTGACTCAGATCAGAAGGGCATAAGGTATAAGGAGTAAAAAGAGCCTTACGTTCCCAACCACAATCAATTCCCTTATATAACTAAAGAATTTCTAGATTCAACTTTGACCAGTTTGGCTTGGTAATCCTACAAGCAGTCAAGCTCTGATACCAAAGCTGTCAGAACCCCGATCCTATGCCACACCGATCTAGCATGTAACACCTCATATCACTTTGCGGCCTCACGCACGGTATTCCCACGGGTGTCGCGTTACCAGGCCCGGGACCGTTTGCGCCTTTTGGCTCATGTATATGATAGTGTCGCTAGCATCGATATGACAAAGAACCCGGGCTGACATGGCTAGTCGTAAACCCAAAGTGGCACTAACTTACAGGGACAGGCATACATGGCCCAGCAACGAACGTGTCGGTCATCAGTGAGTGAATCCAGGCTGTAGCAACTGGGCTAGCAGGACTCCGGAGAATCCGGGCTGTAGCAGGCTAACAGGACTCCGGTAGACACCGCATGACATTTCCCCGAAGGGATAGACACAGGAACGAAGAAGGACACATGCCGGCCAGCCTAAGTGTTTCGGAGCAGTAGCAAGCTACCAGGGCTCAGTGGAAGCACTAGGAGACATTTCCCGGTAAGAGAGGCTACCAAGGATAAACAACTAGATAGTCAGATCCCACACATACCAAGCATTTCAATAACATACACACAATATGCTCTATATGTGCAAATACAACATGGCATCACAACATAACTCTACGACTCAAAGTATTTATTCAATAGGCTCCGAGGAGCGAGATATTACAAACATGGGTCTCATGACCTAGCATTCAGAGCACACAAGTCAAGCACAAGCGGAAGCTTAACATGTCTGGGTATAGACATCTACAAATGAAAAAGGCTGAGAGCATGTCTATCTACTAGATCCTGCCGAGGGCAGAAGATCGTAGCTGAGGTAACAAGCTAAACGTCGAAGTCCACTCGGAACTACTAGCGAGACTGAAGTCTCTCTGCAAAAACATAAATTAAGCAACATGAGTACAAATGTACCCAGCAAGACTTACATCAGATCTAACTACATATGCATCATTATCAACAAAGGGGGTGGTGGAGTTTAACTGCAGCAAGCTAGCTTTGACTCGGTGGCTATCCTGATCTATGACTGCAAGTAACTCTTCTGAGGTGGCGCACACGAGTCCACATATTCACCATATCAATACACCACTATGGATCTGCTCCCGTCTCCCTACGAGAACACCATCCATAGCACTCACGCTTATCTTGCGTATTTTAGAGTATCCACTTTCACTTGTCTATGAACTGTACAGGCAACCCAGAAGTCCTTTACCGCGGACACGGCTATTCGAATAGATAATGTTGACCCTGCAGGGGTGTACTTCTTCACACATGCTCTCACCACTTATCGCCGTTTACACGACATGTACTCGGCAACCTTCAAGCGGAAGCCCAGCGAGGGTGTCGGCCATGACCTGACTAACCACACAAGTCTCTCGTCCAGGTTTATCGCCTATTCGGGTTCCATCCGCAAGGAGATCCGGCCGGGGTGTCGCTCACGGCCCCAAACAATGTGTGCAGGGTTCCCAAGCCCACCTCGACGAGTAGATCTACGCTTGGTACATCGTGTCACTGTGCCTAGTCTGTCCCAAGCCCACCTGTACCGGGTGCCACTTGGTAGACTACTAACACTACCTACAAACACCAGAAACTAGTTGCAACTCCTGGACAGAGATCAAGTTGATTAATAAGTCGAGAGGGGCACTTAAGCATTCCAATGCGTGGTAGTAACTGTTGATGGATCACAAACATAGAACTCAGTTCCTGAGGACGGTTTCAATGAGACAACCCACCATGTACTCCTACATGGCCTCTCACCGCTACCTTTACCAAATCGTGTTCACACACTTAGCTCACACATAGTAGGACCTGTTCACACACCTCCGATTCATCCCCGATGAATCAGACCTGACTCAACTCTAAGCAGTAGCAGGCATCACAAACAAGCATGGATGAGTAGGCACATCAGGGCTCAAATGACTCCTACTCATGCTAGTGGGTTTCATCTATTTACTGTGGAAATGACAGGTCATGCAGAGGAAAGGGGTTCAACTACCGTAGCATGTAACAGTTGAATCATTGTTGTCCTAATGCAGTAGAGAGAGAAGGAGCGAGAGAGTGGGATTGTATCAGAATGAACAAGGGAGTTTTGCTTGCCTGGCACTTCTGAAGAAGATATAGCTCTTCATCGGTGTCATCGAACTCATCGTCGGAACCACGTCTATCAAGAGGGGACAAACACCGACAAACAAAGAAGAAACACAATCAATGCAATGCACAATATGATGCATGATCATGACATGGCAATATGTTGTGGTTTGAGCTAATGCATCTAGCAGCAGGTTAAATGAAGTTGGTTTGAACCTTAGTTCAAATTCAAACTTCATATGTGAAGGTTTTAATGCCATTATATGATTTGGCCTAAACAGCAGCCATAAGTTGTTCTAACATGCATGAAAATGGTATAGATGGATAGATTGGATTTTTCTGATCATTTTTCATATATAAATTATTTCATTTGGAGTTACGGTTGAATTTCTATGATTTTTAGAAGTTGAGGACATTTTCTGGATTTTCTGATTTATTTTAAATCCAGAAAATCATTTACTGCGTCAGCATTGCATCACCGTGACATCAGCAGTCAACGGAGACGGTCCAGGTCAACCCTGACCTGTGGGTCCCATCCGTCAAAGACTAACCTAACTAATCTAATTTAGTTAGTGGCCTGGGGCCCACTGTTAGTGTCTGTTAGGGGCTAACTGGAGGTGATTAGTGCCTAATTAAGCGGCCACATCATCATCGCCGGTCAAACCGGTCAACCTATCAGCGTTTAGCCGCCGGCGGGGTCAAACACGGTGGAGGTGCTCGGTATTGTGTTGCGGTGCTCCGTTCGACGTGCGGCTAGGCTGGTTAGAGAGCTCTTGCCAGCGCGCATCGGATGGGGGTGGTAGACGGGCGTGTGGTGGCCGGAGCTGACGGCGGTGAGCTCGGAAGCAGCGGCCAGAGCTCGGGTTAGTTTGGGCTCGGCGTTAGGGTGCTCGGGAGGAGGAGCTGGTGGGAGCTGCGTGCTCCTGGGAAGGCACCGGACGCGTTGACGCGCTCGGGCGCGAGCTGTGGTGGCTAAAACGACGGCGGCATCATGGCCGGCAGCGATGAGCTCTCGGCTCCTGCAGAATCGAGCTAGCGGAGAGAAACGGAGGGGGGGCGAGCATAGGGGAAGGTGCAGGAGCTCACAAGGGGTTGGAAGAGTAGCTCGGCGGGCTCGGGGAAGCTTTTGCACCGGCGAATTAACGGCGGCGATCTCCGGGCACCGGAGATGAAGACGATGACGCTCCGGTCGACTGCGGCCTCCTCTGGTCGCGTGCGTCGGGTGTGTAGCTCCACGGGGTCGGGGCGGAGCTCAGGGATGCAGAGAGGGAGCGAGGGGGTGGTTGTGGCCGTGGTGTAGCTCATCGGCGGCGGCGGCGCAGTTCGGGTGAGCTCAGGAGAGAGAGCCAGGGGAGGGGAGAGAGAGCAGCGAGTGAGGGAGCTTTGTGGCTTTGTGGCTTTGTGGCTTTTCTAAAAATACTTAGGCATTTTCAAAAATCACCAAACTGCACATGCCCATTGTTTAGAACATATCCAACATGGAACATTTCAGTTTGGGATTATTTGGACGTTTAAAATATTATATAGCATTTAAATGCCCAAATGCAAATAGAGTATGTTTTAATTCAGTGACCCAATGTTGTCCTAGAAAAATGTGAACCAATTTTGCCAGAGGTTCTAACCCAGGACAAAGATGATGGACATTTTAGAAAGGCATTTCAGGTTCATTGAAAAAGATTTTAGTAAACCCTAGTTGTCTTCAGGGGGGGTGCTGGGGGTTCTGTCATCCCCATTTCAACTTTCTGTGAAAAGTAAACATGATGCAACACCAGATGCTAGCACTAGGCATGGTCAGAACTAGGGATGTGCAACAACCAACACGGGAAAGGAAACATATTATGGTTGCATAGAGGACATATGGGAACTTAACTATGGATCAGGTGATTTGAAGGTCACTTTGTTTCGGTGCAAATGGGTCAATATGACATGAGGCGGGGTAACAGAAGACCCGCAGTACGGAATGACAACAGTGGATCTCAATAATCTTGCGTATGCAGACGAACCATTCGTCCTAGATAATGATGTGGCGCAAGTTTTTTATGTGAAAGACATGTCTACCAGGCCGAGAAAAAGAAAAGATAAGAAAGTGAATGGATCATACGACGAGCCAAAGCGCCACATAGTTCTTTCAGGAAAAAGAAACATCGTGGGAGTGGATGACAAGACAGACATGTCAGAAGATTATGAAAAGTTTGATGAAATTGCTCCATTCACAGTGAATATTGACCCGAGCATCCAGTTAAATGATGAAGATTTTGCATGGCTACGGCGCAAAGGGACACACACGAAGAAAAAGTTTCACACCCAAAGATCTGGGATGTGATCGGCTTCACTATCATCACTTTCTTCTGTGTTTCACACCCACGAGGGAATGTCTGTAATAGTTAGGATAGTTATGTGTTTTGGCATTTGAAACACGAAGAAATTTTATGTGCAAACAAATTCTTTTCATGCATTTACTGATTTTTTCCAGCTAAATGACCCTGAAATTGAAAAGCTTCAAATGAACTCAGAAAAGGTTGAAAGTTGGCATGGTATCATAATTTCATACAAATAGCATGTGCAAAAAAGTAGAGAGGGTTACGGCAAAAACTGGATACACTTCGTGTACAAAATGGACAATCTCTTTCGAAGCATCAGGGTTTCCAACGAAAACTGAACTGTTACAAAGGCATTTCATTTTTTAAATAATCTAAGCATTACCAAATTGAATATAATGATAAAACACACTAATATTAAACATAAGAAAAAAGAATCACTGAAAAAACTTTTTTCAAAGTTAAGTTATTCACAAACTAGTGATTCACACAAATTTCAAATAATTCAAAATTTAAACTATTCAAATTTGAAAACTACCGGCACTAACAGAAAGTTTATAAACTTTTGTACCTAAAGCAAAAATATTCACAAAGAAACTCTAAATACCGCCCCGTTGCCACGCCCCGCCCCGCCCCGTCGTCGCCGCCCCGTCCCGTCGCCCCGGCCGCCCCGCCCCGTCGTCGCCGCCCC
>NC_041389.1:718519987-718569235 GCF_002162155.2 Triticum dicoccoides | reverse complement strand
ACACACACACACACACACACACACACTACACACACACAGACACACATTAGTTTGTTTGTTATAATGTTTTCTGTTTTTTAGTTATAGAAATGTTAGAAATTATTCTTTTTTTTAGTTATATAAATATTAGAAATGTTAGTTATATAGAAATGTTATAAATGTTTTCTGTTTTTTAGTTATAGAAATATTTATAGAAATGTTAGCAATTTTTCTGTTTTTTAGTTATATAAATATTAGAATTGTTATAGAAATGTTAGTTACATAATCAGGAAATATTAGAATTAGTTTTAGTTAGATGAATTAGATTAATGTCAAATTGTTAGAATTTGCATATATATAGAACTTTAGTTATCACAATCCAATCATTTGAAAAATGTTACTTTTTGCGGGCATATAGTATTTGTTCTCGACGATATGCCCGGCCCGCATCCTCGTCGTCGAACCGTTCGCGACGACGTCCTGCTTTAGAGGACCCATGTCCAGGACTGGGCCCCGCCGGGCTGGCACTGGGAGGTGCTACCTGGAGGGGCGCACCGCTTGGTGAGGAACCCGATATCGGGTCCCGTCGTCGACCCTGATCTTCTTTGGTGGCGTTCGTGTGGGCCACATTCGGTGCAGAGGCAGCCGGCCCCGCCGGAGGTGGTGCGTCGCCGTGTCAGGGAGGAAGATGAGCACGTCCATCGCTACATGGCTGCTATGGACGACGTCAGGTTCTCCACTACTTGGCGGGTTCTTTGGGCAGATGACCGGAGATATGATCCTGTGATGGTTCCTTCTCTTTGGGTGTGCACCGCCCGTGCCCAGGAACCGCGAGTGGCGCCCTAGATTCTTCTGTAGTACTCGATCTTTATTAGGTACCTAGCCAGTGATGTATTCGATATATAATATTCGAGACGATGTATTCGAGATTATATATATTAAGACGATGATGTATTCGAGATTATATATTCGAGACGATGTATTCGAGATTCACTTTTTCCTTATTGATTAATTGCATCCATGCATTGTAATTTGAATACTAAATTGTTTTATATTTCTTTTGTATTAATTAGTAAAGTAAAAGCTATGGCGGACAAGACCGGTAGAGAGAGAGAAGAGGAATTGTTCGACATCATACGCAGCCCTCACAGGCTAGATGATCCGAATGAAGATGATGGCTCCCAATATCTGAACAATACCAGAGAGGGTGATGAAAAGATATTCGATCTCGACGACCGAGCTGATGAAGTCATGAACTATGATTATGATCACACAGACAATGTTTGTGATGACACAGACAATGATGATCTTCAAATAACAAAGACTACCGGCGAGGTATATTTATATAAGCATGCATCATGATGATCATCACATGTTTTTTTATTGAAGATATATTAATGAATCGATCTTTCTTCTTTCAGCCCTCCGGATCGAGCAAATCTGCTTCTACAGACAGCAAGACAAAGCGAGGCCCGGGTAGATTGTTGAAGGATGGTGTAAAGTACCACATCGAATCCACCAAACTTAGTGGCGAACCCCTCACGCCTAAGAACGTTGCAGACAAGTGGACTCATCAGTGCGGAGTTCTTGTGAAGGACAAACTCCCGATCTCCATTCAAGAATGAAAAGAGCCAAAGACTAAACGTCCAGGTGTTACTTGGGTCGACGACAGATCCAAAAAAGACCTGGTGAAATCTCTGATGGAACATTTCACCCTACCAGATCATTTCACTGAAGCAGATGTGGAGAAAGTCAAGGCCGCTGCTCTTAAGAAGATGGCAATTGCATTCAACACCCACAAGAAAACTGTATGGGGCAACTACCTCGCTAATGAAAGGAAGACTCCAGATTTCAAGGGAACACTGGAGAAGCAAAGAGAACACTGGGACGATTTCGTGACCTTCAAGGATTCAGAATTATCTAAGGAACGGTCGATGAAAAACAGGGAAAATGTCGCAAGGAAGACGCAGTTCCATAGGCTGGGTCCAAGTGGCTACGCGTTGGGATTGCCTAAGTGGGATAAGTATGAGAAAGAGATGGAGGATGCAGGGGTCACTCCGGTTACTAGGAACTGGCCCCCAGGTGCAGAACTTGGTTCTATGCGCATGGGGGGCATTGGACCCGAAGACAGGCAAAGTTTCGCGGAAGGCAAATCTAAAAGGAGCCGAACAAAAGATAATTGACGCAATAGAAGAAGCTCGAAGGGGGATGTTCACGCCCAACAGAGAGAACGACGAGCTTACGCGCGCCCTGGGAAATCCCGAACACCCGGGAAGAACACGAGGCAAGGGCGTTATTCCCTAGTATGAGGGCTTTTCAGAATGGAACGAGGACTACAGGACCCGTGCAAGAAGGAAGCTGGAGGAGGAGAAGAAAAGGAAGCTGGAGGAGGAGCAGAGGAAGTAGGATGCAGAACGCCTTCAAGGCCTAGAAGCAAGGCACGCGGACCTGGCACTCAAATTCCAGCAGTAGCAGCAGCAGATCGACTCACTTAGCCAGGAAAGGGAGTCTCAGCAGCGGCAGCAGCAAGCGGATGATCGTCCAGCATTGGATAGCACTGTCCCATCCATGCCGAGAAGCAGCGTTGGTTCTGCCCCGGGCGACACACTACTGGATACATACCCTATGGATGACATCATAGAGAACACTAACTGTGAGCTACACTCCAAAATGAAGAACATATCCATGAAGGTGGCGGACGGCGTTGCTTTTCCAGTTACCCCCGAAGCAACCTACCATTGCATCCCGATTCCAGAGGGCTATGCTCGTGTCATGGTTGATGAAGTGATGGACCCATATTCGGGGCTAACGCTTGACATTCCTGGAGGTGAAGACGAGCGCACACTGGGAAAGGCCATACATCGTATCATTCTATGGAGAAAGGATTGCATCATCTTTCAAAGTCCACCGACACCGCGTCGTCTGCCGACTCCTCCTCGAAGTCCGCCACCGAGTCAGCAGATTCCCACTCCTCCAAGTCCACGAACACGTGAGACGACTCCTCCTCGAAGTCCGCCACCTCCTCCAAGTCCCCGAACGCGTGAGCTGACTCCTCCGGTTTCAAGTCCGGCACAGCGTCATGCCACTTCTCCGGTTTCAAATCCGGCACCGTGTCAGGCCACACCTCCTGCTTCAAGTTCGGCACATCGTCAGGCCACTTCTCCTGGTCCAACTCCACGTCAGCCGTCTTCGCCGTCTCAGCAATCGCAGAAGAGACATGCCGCAGTTTTGGTGCGTAGCGGTACGAGTCGAGGTAGTTCAGGAAGTACAGGTGGAGACAAGCGATATAAATATGGTCCAAGCCTCGCTCCTCTTCCTCAGAGGCCTTACGACATGACTAAGGAGCAAAGCGCAGCCATAGTGCAAGCCCAAGTGGAAGCCCATTTTGGACCGAAACCGGCACCGCCGCCAAAGGAGGAAGTGCCTGAGAAAGTAATTGACCACTTCATTCGTATGGCTAGAGAACCAGCTCCCAAGCCTGTTGACTCGGACTATGAGCGCCAAATCAGGAAACTACATGGAGAACATCTAAAGAAGGAAGCGAGCTCGAGCTCGAGCCAACAAGCAGCTGGCAAAAAAATGCGGGAAAACCGTTCCCCAGTTGGGAGAACAGGCGGCGCAAGCGATCCCCCCGCTTGTTGTGCCAACAACACATGAGAGGAGTAGTACACGCGCCAAATATTATTGTGGGCAAACCGTTAGCGTTCCCCAGCATGGCGATGTGGTAATAACGGAGGATCATATAATACAGGCTCAAATGCTCAATATCTCTGTTGGACAACTCCTCGAAATCGAGCCCATGCCTACGCTTAGAGAATCAGAAGCATGGAAATATGTCCGGGGCCAACCTTTGGTCCATCCAGACAAGGTCAAGGACCTCCCCACGAGAATGTATCAATTGCATCAATGGTACATGAACATTACCAAAATTTCCAATCGAGAGTCCCTCATGGTGAATGTCAAGCATGAGCATTATTACCATGAGAAAGCTCTGGCCATTGAGTATCTAGAACTATTTCAGTTATACAATAAAGACGCACTCGACAAGTCTATCGTCAGTTGCTATTGTCTGTAAGTGATTTCTTTCTGTAATTTAAGTCTCAAGCTAGTTATGTAGTGATAATTTTGATCAATCATTACATGTAATTATCCTCACTATAATCTTTTTTTGTGGTATTATATGCAGGATGAAGATGTATGAAATGAAAAAAGCTAGACGCTATGGCGTTGGGTTCATTGACCCAAATACCATTAGTGAGGACATATGGCATATTGAATGTTGTCAAGATGTTGTAGAGGAAAGCATGCTAGAGTTCTTGAAGCGCCTCAATAGCAATGAAGATATACTACTTCCTTACAACTTCCCGTGAGTCACACTGTCTTGTACTACAAATTCTGTTTTTTTGCTTACTAGCTAGCTAGATGTTAATAATTAAGTGTATACGGTTTACGGTAGTTGATTAATTTTATGCACATGCCCGCTTAATTAAGACATGCAAACGTGTGCGTATGCAGTTGGCACTGGGTCTTATTAGACATTAAAGTTGAGGAAGGAAAAGTTGAATTACTGGACTCACTAACTAAAGAAGATAAAGACTACACCATCGTGAAGGGGATAGTCAACAGGTAATTTCAATCATTATTAACTATATCTCGGCCTATTAATTATTAGTTCGTCATTTTCTGATATGAACTATTTAATAACTCCTTTATTAATTTTCTTTGTCGGCGGGCAGGGCATGGGCAAAGTTCATCAAGGTGACTCCAGACAAGTGGGCAAAAAAATTGTTTTGGCATCGACCCAAGGTAAGTAATTAAGTAGTACTAGCTAGCTACCATCTCTTTAATTCTTGTTTCAATATCATTAATTAATTATCATGCTTGATTAATCATTATCTGATTCAATTCCATTCTCATAAAGGCCCTGAAGTAGGCGCCGGGGAATAATATGTGTGCATTGTACGTTTGCGTGGACATTCGCATGATGACGTGCGAGAGGAGCAGATCTGATAGACAAGACTGGGTACGTTTGTCAAAATACTATTCACACCATTATCGATATCTAGTCACACAACTAACACACATGCATATTGATCTCCTTCTTAACAGTTCAGAGAGGTGCGGGATAAGCTCCTACCATCGGAGCGCATACTAGCACTTCAAGAGGAAATAGCCGGATTTTTGTTCGACCAGGTCATAGATCCCAAAGGAGAATACTATTACCCGCTACCGCCCCCATGAACCACTTGTCATCGTGCTCCGGAGGCACCCAAGGCAATATATGTAGGAGAAATTGTATATGTATATACATGTGTATGTGTGAATAATTAATGGTGTTGGTTTGTGAGACATTCGATGATATATATATATATATATATATATATATATATATATATATATATATATATATATATATATATATATGCATGCGGTTCTACGTGCGAGAAAATCTATTTATATATATGCATAACGTGTACAATTTGTACCATCGTGAAATACCAGCAAACAAAAAAAATTGAATGGTCAAAAACCACCCGAAATATTTAGTACCGGTTGGTGTTACCAACCGGTACTAATGCCCTACGCGCACCCGGGCCTGGCTCGTGCCACGTGGTGGCACTTTAGCGCCGGTTCGTGACGAACCGGTACTAAGGGGGGGGGGGGCTTTAGTCCCCACTCTTTAGTGCCGGTTGGCAAACCGGCACTAAAGGCCGGTTCTGCACTAGTGTGAATCCCGTCAGCTTTCAAGTTCTGTCATTGCAGTAACTTGGCATCTATTTTTCAGAAGATTAATTTATGCCATGATGGTTAATGAAGTGGAGGAGAAGGCATACTATCACTTATTGAAGCAGATTAGACAGTCGTCACTGCCAACGAGGCTGCCAAGGCAAAAAATATGTGCTGCCTGATATGCACGTACACCAGGTACGTGCAAATGCAAAACAGAAAAGGCTCTCATAGTTTTTTCATCCCAAGCGTATATTTTCTTGGAGGATCTCGACTTCTGCACAAATTATTCTCATGCCGGTCCGCATCCGGCAACAGCTTCTTGCACCATCGATGATGGCACACAGGCAGAAGACTCTCACGACTCACCAGATCATGTGACGGAATGACTGTCATATTAACTGACGCTCCTAAGTTTGGATGAAACGAATCTGATCGACGTACAAGAAGGAATGAGATAAGCATCCGCATGCAATTTCTTCCAGTAGGCTCTTTATCATGACATCTCCATTCAATGATCAAGGCAGGCAAGACCTTGCGTGAGAATAAATTTATACTATATATCAAGTCATGACACTTTGAGATGAATACAGTTCTGTAATGGTAAATTCTGTAGAGTTGGGGCATGAACTGTAGTTGTCAAAAGGTATAATGATTCCACAAATGTAACTACATTTTTTTCATGATAATAATATTGCATATTTTTGTGTGTTATTGGTGCACCTACTTATGGAAAATGAGTATTCAAACTCAAAATCTAATTGTTTCGGCAAACGTGTATGAACTCCAACTGTTCGAGTTATCGCAGTTTCTATCTTCCGACGGGTACAAATTGATAAGGTAATGAGCTTCTTCTGCACAACTAACATATGAAAGATGTGGGGTTATCAAGGACATTTCAAAAGCATGGTTTCAACTTTTAACTTTCCCAAGATATATGCATCTGCTTCTAAAGATGGGATGGAGGGATGTACTTAGCTCTCGGGAATGATATTACTTAATTTTGGATTTCCCTAATTATTATTTAGACCTATTTTATTGGAGGTGCACATACATTGGGCAAGATGACAAAAGATAAATTCATTTTGAATTTGTCATAATCTGCGATATTGTGTGCTGCTGAGCAAGTCAAAACTAACTTCTCTTACTATGCATATACTTGTTTTATCATAATAAGCTCTTATTTCTAACATGTCAATTAAATAAATGTATCATCTGAATTGTTAGTGTGCTCATGATATTCAATCAAAATATCCTTACTGTTATGGGACAAACGTCAATAATCGAAAATTTAAATTATGATATTTGCATGAAGTTCGGAATTACTTTTCAATATAGTTCACTTATGTAAATTGGTCTCTATAGTTTGATGTCATTGTTTTTCTTAATAACTTAGGATATAAGTTTTTTTGCGAGAAACTTTGGATACAAGTTAATGTTGTACCACCATGATACTATCCCACTCGGAATTCACAATGAATTTTTATAAGGTTGTTGAGCCATTAGACTCAATAATCCCATGACATGTTACAACCTATATGGCTTTCAACATTATTTATTATCTCTACTTTTCCCCTCTAATACATTTACTTACTCACATCAATAACCCTTTTGTGTTCAATTGCTAAATAGTAGTGAAATTTCTGTCTTGCAGCAGTATACATGTAAATTTTATATTATAGTCACGAATCTGAAGTTGCCAATATTAACACAATCAAATGTTCATAAATACATTTGTAACCATTGAAATGCATAAAATTATTTCAGCTAAGAAAAATATATTTTTGACCCATAAATTACAATGTGAACTATCACTTAGGGGTGCACCCTTGCTCAACTAAATTAACTAATTTTTTCATAGCCACATCACTTCTGAAATATCAGTTCATTTCTTGAACTAAGGAGGGGTCGGAGGGTATCTTGCAAGTCACAAACTTGCAACCCTAACTATCATTGGGTAGTTGTCCTTCAAAAGAATATATGTGTCTTAAGTTTAATATATATGTTGTTAGCAAAATACTAGCCCGTGCAGGAGCACGGGTTGTTGACTAGTGATTCATAATCAAGTGATTCCAAAAGCCCATCAGCATGGAGTTTCTTCATGCGCTTTACACCAATATAACCTAAACGGCAATGCCACAAGTATGTTGCACTCTCATTATCAATTTTGCATCTTTTGGCATTAATATTATGAATATGTGCATCACTACGATCGAGATTCAATAAACCATCAACATTGGGTGTTTCACCATAGAAGATTTTATTCATGTAAATAGAATAACAATTATTCTCTTTCTTAAATGAGTAACCATATTGCAATAAACATGATCTAATCATATTCATGCTTTAACGCAAACACCAAATAACATTTATTTAGGTTCAACTCTAATCCCGAAAGTATAGGGGGTGTGCGATGATGATCATATCAATCTTGGAACCACTTCCAACATACATCGTTACATCACCCTCAACTAGTCTCTATTTATTCTGCAACTCCGGTTTCGAGTTACTAATCTTAGCAACTGAACAAGTATCAAATACCCAAGGGTTACTACGAGCACTAGTAAGGTACGATCAATAATATGTATATCAAATATACCTTTGTTCACTTTGCCATCCTTCTTATCCACCAAATATTTGGGGTAACTCCGCTTCCAGTGACCATTTTCTTTGCAGTAGAAGCACTTAGTTTCAGGCTTAGGTCTAGCTTTGGGCTTCTTCACGGGAGTGACAACTTGCTTTCCATTCTTATTGAAGCTCCCTTTCTTTCCCTTTGCCCTTTTCTTGAAACTAGTGGTCTTGTTTAATCATCAACACTTGATGCTTCTTATTGATTTCTACCTTCATTGATTTCAGCATCACGAAGAGCTCGGGAATCGCTTTTGTCATCCCTTGCATATTATAGTTCATCACGAAGTTCTAGTAACTTGGTGATGGTGACTAGAGAACTCTGTCAATCACTATTTTATGTGGAACAATAACTCCCATTTGATTCAAGTGATTGTAGTACCCAGACATTCTGAGACATGCTCACTAGCTGACCTATTCTTCTCCATCCTTTTAGGGGAAGTATTTGTGAGAGGTCTCATACCTCTCGACATGGGCATGAGTCTGAAATACCAATTTCAGCTCTAGGAACATCTCATATGCTCCGTAGCATTTCAAAACATTTTTTAAGTCTCGGTTCTAAGCTGTAAAGCATGGTGCACTAAACTATCAAGTAGTCATCATATTGAGCTAGCCAAACGTTTATAATGTCTACATCTGCTCCTGCAATAGGTATGTCACCTAGCAGTGCATCAAGGACATAATTCTTCTGTCCAGCAATGAGGATAAACCTCAGATCACGGACCTAGTCCGCATCATTGCTACTATCATCTTTCAACTTAGTTTTCTCTAGGAACATATCAAAAAAAACATAGG
Source organism: Triticum dicoccoides (assembly GCF_002162155.2). Lineage (NCBI taxonomy): Eukaryota > Viridiplantae > Streptophyta > Magnoliopsida > Poales > Poaceae > Triticum > Triticum dicoccoides. The sequence continues at coordinate 718,560,106 of NC_041389.1, read as the reverse complement.
GAAGCTACAACGCGAGCTATTGATCTACAACATAATTTGCAAATACTATCGGGACTAAGTTCATGATAAACTAAAGTTCAATTAACATATTACTAAAGAACTCCCACTTAGATAGACATCCCTCTAGTCATCTAAATGATCACGTGATCCAAATCAACTAAACAATATCCGATCATCATGTGAGATGGAGTAGTTTTCAATGGTGAACATCTCTATGTTGATCATATCTACTATATGATTCACGTTTGACCTTTCAGTCTCAGTGTTCCGAGGCCATATCTGCATATGCTAGGCTCGTCAAGTTTAACCCGAGTAGTCTGCATGTGCAAAATTGGCTTGCACCCGTTGTATGTGAACGTAGAGCTTATCACACCCGATCATCACGTGGTGTCTCGGCACGACGAACTGTAGCAATGGTGCATACTCAGGGAGAACACTTATATCTTGAAATTTAGTGAGGGATCATCTTATAATGCTACTGCCGTACTAAGCAAAATAAGATGCATAAAAGATAAACATCACATGCAATCAAAATATGTGACACGATATGGCCATCATCATCTTGTGCCTTTGATCACCATCTCTAAAGCATTGTCATGATCTCCATTGTCACCGGCTTGACACCTTGATCTCCATCGTAGCATCGTTGTCGTCTCGCCAACTATTGCTTCTACGACTATCACTACCACTTAGAGATAAAGTAAAGCAATTACATGGCGATTGCATTTCATACAATAAAGCGACAACCATATGGCTCCTGCCAGTTGCCGATAACTCTGTGACAAAACATGATCATCTCATACAACAATTTATATCACATCATGTCTTGACCATATCACATCACAACAAGCACTGCAAAAACAAGTTAGACGTCCTCTACTTTGTTGTTGCAATTTTTACGTGGCTGCTAAGGGCTTCTAGCAAGAACCATTCTTACCTACGCATCAAAACTACAACGATTTTTCGTCAAGTGTGCTGTTTTAACCTTCAACAAGGACCGGCCGTAATCAAACTCGATTCAAATAAAGTTGGAGAAACAGACACCCGCCAGCCACCTATTTGCAAAGCACGTCGGTAGAACCAGTCTCATGAACGCGGTGATGTAATGTCGGCCCGGGCCGCTTCATCCAACAATACCGCCAAATAAAAGTAAGACGTTGGTGGTAAGTAGTATGACTATTATCACCCACAACTCTTTATGTTCTACTCATGCATATCATCTATGGATAGACCTGACTCGGATGCCACTGTTGGGGAACATAGCATGCAATTTCAAAAAAATTCCTATGATCATGCAAGATTTATCTAGGAGATCCATAGCAACGAGAGGGGGAGAGTGTGTCCACGTACCCTCGTAGAGAGAAAGCGGAAGCGTTAGTTAACGCGGTTGATGTAGTCGAACGTCTTCATGATCTAACCGATCCAAGTACCAAACATACGGCACCTCCGTGTTTAGCATAGGTTCAACTTAATGATGTCCCTCGAACTCCTGATTCAGCAGAGGGTCAAGGGAGAGTTTCGTTAGCATGACGATGTGGTGACGGTGTAGATGATGTGATCCGTGCAGAACTTCGCCTAAGAACTACGATGATACTATCGGTGGAGTAAACGGTGGAGGGGGGTACCGCACACGGCTAAGACAATGTTGTGCCTTTGGGGTTTCCCCCTTCCCTCGTATATATAGGAGGGAAGAGGAGGCCAGCCACCAGGGGCGCACTAAGGGAGGAGGGAGTCGTACTAGGACTCCACTCCTAGTAGGATTCGCCCCCCCCCCTCTTTTTTTCCTTCTTACGGAGGTGGAAAGGGGGAAGGAGAGGGAGTAGGAGAAGGAAAGGGGGTGGCGCCCCCTTTCCCTAGTCCAATTCGTCCTCCTCCCTTGTGGGGGGGGGGGCGCACCAGCCCCTTGTGGGCTGGTTAGCCTCCCTCCCATGGCCCATATGGCCCATATCTTCCATCGGGGGGTTCCGGTAACTCTTTCGGTACTCCAGTTTGTACTAGATACACTCTGGAACCCTTCCGGTGTCCGAATACCACCTTCCAATATATCAATCTTTACCTCTCAACCATTTCGAGTCCGTGATCTCATCCGGGACTCCGAACAAACTTCAGTCATCAAAAACACATAACTCATAATACAAATCATCATCGAACGTTAAGCGTGCGGACCCTATGAGTTCGAGAACTATGTAGACATGATCGAGACACATCTCCGATCAATAACCAATAGCGGAACCTGGATGCTCATATTGGCTCCTACATATTCTATGAAGATCTTTATCGGTCAAACCGCATAACGACATACGTTGTTCCCTTTGTCATCGGTATGTTACTTGCCCGAGATTCGATCGTCGGTATCATCATACCTACTTCAATCTCGTTACCGGGAAGTCTCTTTACTCGTTTTGTAATGCATCATCCCGCAACTAACTCATCGGTCACATTGCTTGCAAGGCTTATAGTGATGAGCATTACCGAGAGGACCTAGAGATATCTCTCCGATACACGAAGTGACAAATCCTAATCTCGATCTATGCCAACCCAACAAACACCTTTGGAGACACCTGTAGAGCATCTTTATAATCACCAGTTACGTTGTGATGTTTGATAGCACACAAGGTGTTCCTCCAGTATTCGGGAGTTGCATATTCTCATAGTCAGAGGAACATGTATAAGTCATGAAGAAAGCAATAGCAATAAAACTTATCGATCATTATGCTAAGATAACGGATGGGTCTTGTCCATCACATCATTCTCTAATGATGTGATCCCGTTCATCAAATGACAACACATGTCTATGGTCGGGAAACGTAACCATCTTTGATTAACGAGCTAGTCAAGTAGAGGCATACTAGGGACACTTTGTTTTGTCTATGTATTCACACATGTACTAAGTTTCCGGTTAATACAATTCTAGCATGAATAATAAACATTTATCATGATATAAGGAAATATAAATAATAACTTTATTATTGCCTCTAGGGCATATTTCCTTCATTATTGTACTATCTTGACTGAGCAATTTGACCATCCTCTCCATGAGGATCTCATGCAACATATTCTAGAAGTTGTCCCTTGTGGATTTTTGTGCTCCCGAAGTCCGACCTATACTTGATGGCCACGTTAATGCTTTAAGTATGACTGTGGTATGTAGAACATCAAGGAGAACATTAGAAGCGGAGTGCTAAATGTCTTTTGGTTGATCATCCAGATTTTGTTCCCTTGGCCTCGCTAAGGTGAAATCTGGGTAAGTGTTGTATTCCTTTGCATTTGCATTCTCCATCATTATCTTTCATATACAAGAGTGCAATTCGGCACCTTCAGTTTAGACAAAACATTCTGAACATCACAAGTTTCAAAACTGTGGCTGAAGAAACTACAAGGTGATAAGCAGCAAGTGGCATACTCCATTGATAGGCTAGTCTTTTTTGAAAAAAATATGGGTGCACTAGGCGCCATTCATTTCAAATCACATGTTTACATAACTGCAGTTTACATTGGTGATGGCATATCCCATCTAAGCTATATCTATAATAATATGATTCAGGGAATGATGCCACTCATCATGAACAACATTGCTACAGTCTATTTAAACATTTTGATTTGGATGAATTCCCTGTTAGTAGGCTAGCTTGGCTGCTTCATGTGCTTCCCTATTATGATATCTACTGACATGAAAAACTTGCATATTGCTTAAAATAGTAGCAGCACAGAAATCTACAAGAACACCCCTAATCAGCCAATGACCAGGTTGTGTAGCTGACGCTCTTGCCGCTGCTGGTTTTGCCAATGTCAAATTATCAGTTAATAGGGCAACTTCATGTATCTTCAACGTATTTAAAATGATAGATGCTAATTTATTGCTAGATCTTCTGCATGAAGTGTTGATTGCGCTTCCAATTATAGTGCAGAGATCCTAATATGTGTCTTCCTTTCTTCCTCTTGAGTCTGCATGAATATCTCCATGCCTGCTTTCCTTGTTCCTGTTGAGGTTGATTGCTCTTGTTCTTTCCATGCTGCATCTAAGAAAATTTTAATTGGTGTTGAAAGCTTGGCTCTGTCAACAGTAGTTCCCTGTATAATTTCTCCTTTCTCCTGCTTGCATTGATCAGATTTTACAAATCCTGATTTTCCTTGTTCCTTGACTTGCATTTCCAAAGATAAACTTTTTTGATGGCTTGAGCTGCAGAAAAGACCTGGACTGGGGAAGTATCTTTTCTCTAAAAGAGTTTATCATTCCTAGATTTCCATAGACACCACATAAAAGTAAAAATATTGCTTAATGTTGTATGTGGGTGATCAGATTTAACAAGGATCCAAATAGTATTCACTAAGGAGTTTGAATTTTGTATTAATAAATCATATATAATATACGAAGGCCTAACAAACCATGCAGCTCTAGCAAAGGGACAATTAAAGAAAATGTGCCTCTCATTTTCTTCCACACCACATCTAGCACATTTTCTACTAATATGCTTTACGTACCTACTCTTTTCCCTGTTGGTAAAACTCTCCTAATTAATCTCCATGCAAATGTTTGGACTCTTGGTGCAATATCTTTTGCCTTCCAAACCTGTTTTAAATGTTCCTTTGTCTCATTAGGCATAGCCCAAGGTTGCAGTTCCCCTTCCTCCGGCATAATCTATAAACAAGTTCTGTATGCACTTTTGGTCGTGAATTTTCCTATAGGTGTTAGTTTCCAGCATAGAAATTTATTTTCTCCATCATGTATGGTTGGTACCTGCTTGATAATATCGGCTATAACAGGATCGAACAAGGTATCAATCAAGTTACTATTCCATTTTTTCTGATCTAGAAGCCATAAGTTTTTAACAAAAGCAAGATATACAAAATCATTATTCTGAATGATTAAATGATCATAGATTGTTCCCCATGAGTTAAACCAAGGAGAGCTCCAAATAAAAATGTTACCTGTTGAGATTTGGTAAAGTGAATTCTTGATAAACACATGTCTTATTTTGAGAGCAGAGGCCCAAAAAGGAGATTTAGGAATATTATAATTTTCTCTCCAAATGGAAGAATCGGGAAAGTATTTGGATTGAAGAATTTTAGATAGGTGGCTGTCAGGTTCCTCTGCTATTCTCCAGGCAACAACAACAAGGATGAGACTTCTATTAGTGGATTGCATATTTTTTTATGCCTAGTCCAGCCTCATTTTTGGAGAGAAGATATCTTTCCAAGCTCAAAGACATAAGGATTTAGCATTGACCTCCTCTCTAACCCCCGTACACCAGAAATTCCTTATGATAGCAGTGAGTTTGGTTAGGAATTTCTTAGGAAAAAGAATATTTGACATGTAGTAAATAGGGATGGACGCAAAAACGGAATTGATGAGAGTAAGTCTTCCAACGTGAGAAAGTTTGTTCGCTTTATATGCTGGGAGCTTGGCTTTGAATTTGTCTATGACAAAATTTTATGCAGAAGATCTATCTTTAGCTGGAAGAATGAGAGGATGACCAAGATGAATGAAATTATTATCAATGCAAGGGACAGGAAAGATATTTTTCATAAGCCTGCTGGGTGTTGTTATCCACTCCTCTGCTAAAAAGAATCCCAGGTTTATTCCAATTGGGAGTTTGACCCAAATTAGCGCAGGATAAACAAATTAATTGATTTGTAATATTTGCTTCTAGTGTGGTGGCCCAACCACAAACAAGTAGATCATCAGCAAACATAAGGGACTGGATAGGGGGCAGTTTGGTCTGAGAGAGATATGTGATAAATGATTGGATGACATGGCTTCCTGTAATGATATAGATAGTTCATTAATGGCAAGGAAAAACAAGTATGGAGAGAGAGGGCATCCTTGTCTAACCTCTACTGCTTTGAATCTAGCATATTACTGTCCATTAATGATAACATAGAAAACTGGAGTAGAAATGCATGCATGGATAAGATTAATGAAATGACCATTTAGTCCTTTACGAGACAAGGCAGATGTAATGAAGTTCCATTCAAGCCGATCAAAGGCCTTTCAAGGTCAATTTTAAGCATAAAGGTTGGAGTATTCCAAGATTTTAGAGTGAAAGAATGTGAAATTTCCTAAGCTATGATAATATTGTTGCTTATTCTCCTACCTTCGATAAATGCATGTTGAGAAGGATGAATATAATCGGGAAGATGGTCCTTAAGTCTATTAGCCAAGGATTTAGCGATGATCTTATAAACAACAGTACAAAGGCTAATAGGTCTAAAATCGGCAGGAGTGGCACAAACAAGTATTTTAGGAATTAAGGCAATGTTTGTATTGTTTATATGATTAGGCATAATACTTGCTTCATAGAATCATCTTACCAAATTGGTGATGTCATCTCCTATCCATAGAATGGTCTTACCAAATTGGTGATGTCATCTCCTATCCAATCCCAGGCAGCCAAGTAGAATGCTACATTCAGTCCATCTGGCCCTGCTGATGCATTGGCTCTCATTCCCTTCAAGATGCCCCAAACTTCCTGTTTATCAGGGATGTTAATAGTGTAATTTGAATGATCCTCACCTATTGCTATGTATGGCCTTTCATGATCTGCATTGTTAGTTTGAAAGATATCTTTGAAATAGTCAACAACGGTATGGCTAATTTTATCATGATTGAAATGAGCCATATTATTTCTATCCTGATTGTGACTTTGATTTTTTCCTCCTTTTAATAACAACATGGTGAAAAAAATTGGTATTCCTGTCCCCCATGGTTGCCCAGTGTTTCTTAGCTCTCTGCCTGTAAAAATGGGTTAGTTTGGTCAGATTTTCTTCAAACTGGCAGACAAGAGAAGCTTCTAAATTATGATCTTGTTTCTGTAAAGGCTTCATTTGGATATTTTTAATTTGATCTTCCAAAGATTTAAGCTCCTGGTTCGGAGTTCTTTTCTTTTTGCACCGTTTTTTAAAAGCATTTGCAAGATGGTTAGTTCTAGCATAAAAATGTATATGAGCAGTACTATTCCAGGCATCTTTACTCTTTACCTAATATTAAAGGAGGATTGGTTCTCCACTTTTTTGGTTTGTGGTGGGACGCGGATATTTTTTCGTCCATCATGGGATTAGTGTTTTTTCCGTCCGTTGCAAATCGTGTTGAGTGAGTTTGCTTTTCGTCCGGTGAAAAATCACAAAAAAGTGCCAAGGTGGGACTCGAACCCGCAACCACTGCCACTAAAGGTGTCATACCAGGCTTTGAGGCCCGCTGCACTGGAACGATGACACTTGAGGTGATCTTCAGATCACCCAAGAACTTCAGGAGCGAGGAGTTAATATTCTATATTGTCCCCGTCCGGAGCGGATACCATGCGCTACTGGGCCGCACCGCATTTGCTCGTTTTAACGCAGTCCCACATTATGCATATCTAAAGCTACAAATGCCGGGACCAAATGGTGTCATCATAGTCAATGGTAACATAGAATGGTCCCTCCGAATGAAGGAGCAGACCGAGGCTTTCGCAGCCGAGGTACAAGCATCCGAGGAGGCAGCCCGTGCGAGTAAGCAGACGCCCAGCTCATTGAAGCGTACGCGGACCTCGCAAGCTGACCTCGGTCAAGCATTCCTCCACCCCAACTAGGGGTACGGGCTCCTCCTGTGCCTCCCCTCAAAGGGGCATTACGTCCCTAGGGTGCATAACTCTGCACTAAAAATTCCCTAGGCTGCCGAGAAGCCAAAACAATGTAGAGGTCGGGGTCCACTTAACCGATCAATGACGCACTTCGGGCTTGCATGTTTGCGGGGGTCTGTAACCCAGCCAAGAATAGCATGCCCTGTCATTGCCGGATCGAGTGTGAGGGAGAGAGGAAGGTGAACTCGCGAGAGAGAGAGAGAGAGAGAGAGAGAGAGAGTTTGCGCTATCAAACCACACAGCTTTTCTGTTATTTCTCTTCCTCCCTATATGCTAGATGCAACAGCCTAGCTAACCAACTCCTGGTGGACATGCCATGATCCGAGCCGGCCGTGCCATCCCACGACCACGAATCAAAGCACCAAGTCCACCAGGAGAGAAACTAGGAAGGAGGTGAGGAGTGGGCGAGCATGCCGCACACTACCATCTACGTGCATGCGCATGACAGAACCATGCACACACATTATTACAACAAAACAGAAAAGCAAAATGATCCTAAACTACACAGCCCAGCAGCGGATGAGATTAACCCAACATATCTCCCCCTTAAGCTCAGCCCTTTCCGCCGAACTCCCTGACTCCAAGCTTCTGTCACATCTCCACAAAACGAACGCGACCAAGAGCCTTGGTCAGTACATCTGCTAGCTGGTAGTTGGTTCGAACATGATCAACTTCAATTTGATCTTCCTCAATGCATTCTCTGATGAAGTGGTATTTGACATCGATATGCTTGCTGCGGTCATGATGAACCGGGTTCTTTGCCAGGGCAATTTGTCGATCAAGAGTTTGAACTTAGTTGGCTCTTGGCCCCTCATCTCACTGATCAGCCTGTTCAACCAGAGACCCTGACAAGTTGCTGCCGTGGCTGCCATATATTCAGCTTCACAAGAGCTGATCGCCACTACCTTCTGCTTCTGGGAGATCCAGGAGATGGGGTTCTCTCCAAGGAAAAACACATTCCCAGAAGTGCTCTTCCGATCTCGAGTGTCACCAGCATGATCACTGTCACTATAGCCCAACAGTCTCCCTTCACCACCACGCACATAACAGCAGCCATAATTCAGTGTTCCCTGAATATACCTGAGTATCTACTTGATCATTGCCCAGTGTGTCGTGGTCGGCTTCTCCATGAACCTACTGACAATGCCCACAGCATGTGTGATGTCCGGCCTGGTATGAACCAGGTACATCAGGCTGCCAACTACGCTGCGGTAGAGAGAGGGATCAACGGCTTTCCCTTCATCTTCTTTTCTTAACTTCAGTCTGCATTCCATGGGAGTGTGAGACAAATTACATTCACTCATTCCGGACATCTCCAGTATCTTTTCTGCATACCCACATTGGCTCAAAGTGATTGCCTCCTTGGATTGGGACACTTCGATTCCCAGGTAGTAACTCAGCAAGCCAAGATCTGTCATCTTGAAAAGATTCTGCATCTGGTTCTTGAATTACAAGATGTGTGCTGTGTCAGTGCCTGTGATGATCAAATCGTCAACATAGACGCCACAAGGAGGTAGGAAACTGCATCACCTCGTCTGTACACAGCGTGCTCCAACGGGATTCTTCTGAAACCGAGTGAACAAAGAGATTCATCCAGTTTGGCATACCATGCTCTCGGTGCCTGACGGAGACCGTAGAGTGTTTTCTTCAGTTTTAGCACCTGATCCTCCTTCCCGGTCACGGTGTAACCAGGTGGCTGTGCCACATACACCTCCTCAGCGAGCTCTCCATTCAGAAACACTGTCTTCACATCCATATGATGTACTTCCCAGTTAGAGTGTGCCGCAAGAGCGAGGAACAGCCACACTGTCTCCATGCGTGCAACTGGTGCAAAAACATCTTCAAAATCTATCCCTTCTCGCTGTGCGTATCCCTTTGCAACCAACCAGGCCTTGTGCTTGAGGATCTTGCCGTCGGGATCACGTTTGACTTTATACACCCACTTGAGTCCAATGGCCTTGTGCCCTCGAGGAAGATAGGACAGCTCCCAGGTGCAGTTTTCTGTGATTGAGTCCATTTCAGTGTCCATGGCATTCTTCCACGCTGCATCCTCAAGAGCTTCGCCAACATTTGCCGGTTCCTCTGCGCTTAGCAGACAATGCTCCATTGCCTCACGTACGGCCTCGCCCTCGGTCTCATCCATGATGTAGGAGATGCGACGATACCTGATATCGCCGGTGTCCACATCTCGGCGATTCTCATCATGGCTCAGCGGTGTGGCCCAGCGGATGTCTCTGACAGATGTGCTGGGCGCGGCCGGTGTGGCCGTGCTCGACGCGGGTGTGCTCACCGCGGGCGTGCATGCCGAAGACGTGCTTGCCGAGGACGAGCCGCCTGTTGCAGTGAGCGGCGTCCCAGGTGACAAGGAGGGAGGCCTAGCCGGAGTCCGTGGCGTTGGGGGCGACGCATCCAGTCCAGTGTCGCGCTCCTGGATGCCATGTTCCGTGGTGTAAACCATGGTGAATGTTGTCGGTGTTGGAACGTGAGTGGCCGCGCCCGGAGTTCGCCACGCCCAGGGCCTGTTCTCCTCAAAGATCACATCACGCGTCACCCGTACCTTTTTGGTTGCAGGATCGTAGATGCGGTAGGCCTTAGAGCCTTCTTCGTAGCCGACGAACACCATCGGCGTCGAGCGGTCACTGAGCTTGGTGATGCCGGGCCTGACGCTCTTGACATGGACCGTGCACCCGAACGTGCGCAGGTGGTGCACCACGGGTTTACGGCCGTGCCACGCCTCATAAGGGGTGACACTATCCAGGCTCCTCGTCGGCGCACGATTCAGGAGATACACCGCCGTTCGCACGGCCTCGCCCCAGAATAGTGCCGGCATGGACATGCTCTTCATCATGCATCGCGCCATCTCCACCACCGTTTGGTTTCTTATCTCGACCACCCCGTTCTGCTGTGGGGAGTACGGCACGGTGGTAAAGTGTTGGATGCCACCCTGCTCACAGTAGCCTCTGAATTCGGCGGAGTTGAACTCGCCGCCGCGGTCTGACCTGAAAGCCAGTAGCTTGCACTGGCCCTTCGCCTCAACCGTGGCCTGGATCTTTCTAAAGCGCTCGTACGCCTCGTCTTTGGATTTCAGAAGCTCAAGCCACATATATCGACTAAAATCATCGACCACCAGCAAGAAGTACCTGTTACCTCCCGGCGTCGTGGGCTCGATGGGGCCGCAGAGATCGGTGTGAACAAGCTCCAGACCGCGCTCTGCACGGTGCGCGCTGGCCTGCGGGAACGGCGCGCGGTGCTGCTTCCCCAGGGCGCAACCATCGCAGTACTCCTCCACGCGGTCAATCACGGGCATGCCCCGAACCATGTCCTTGGTCGCCATGGCCCGGAGCGCGCGAAAATGGAGATGGCCCATGCGCGTATGCCACCGCCACGCCTCGTCGTCCCCGATCGCCATCAGACACGTCGGCGCGTCCATAGCGAGGGCTCCTGTGTACATCCGGTTGGAGGAGCGCTTGATGCGCGCCAGCATGCGCCGCGACGGATCGAGGACCGCCATGACGCCGTCCTGCTGACGGAAATCAACCTCGTCCTCAACTGGATCAAGAGCACGAGGGACGTCATCGACCTGGACATGTGCTGAACGCGGAGGTGTCGTACGTTCGGTACCTGGATCGGTTGGATCGCGAGACATTCGACTACATCAACCGCGTTATTGAAACTCATCTGCTTTCGGTCTACGAGGGTACAAGGACACACTCTCCCGTCTCGTTGCTATGCATCACCTAGATAGATCTTGCATGATCGTAGGATTTTTTTTGAAATTACCATGTTCCCCAACACAAAAACCGCGTGCGTGGTATATCTAGTTTTGCGCGCGGGCCAAAACACCATCACGCGCCGCTTATTTGTTGCACCCGCTCTAATGCTCTGGACTCTCGAGCACTCTCTCGCAACTCCACCTACCCCATCCAGCCGCTAGCGCCGCCGCCGCCCGCGCCACCCCATTTCTTCTGGCGATCGTTCCGGTGCTTCCCCAGCCTATCCCCGCACCGCCGTGGCTTCCTTCGTCTCCCTCTAGTCACTGCCGCTCGGCGCCCACAAGGTGTTCGACAAAATGTCTACAAGGTATTTATTGCTTCAACTTCACATTTTTTACATGAATTTGGTGCATGTTGTTTGTAGTTTTTATTGCCTAGTTTATATTCAACATTGTAGATGAGTTCGTCGTATGATTCTTCCGAAGAAGAACTTGATATGGAAGAGGAGGAGGATCTTGCAATGATCCTAGCTATGCACATCAATAAAAACCGAAGCACGGTGGTTCGGTTATGGGTCGGCAAAAAAATTGGAGGGATAGGATCGATGCCAACAACAAATTGATGAGGAACTATTTTGTGGAGAATCCCACATGCCCCGAGTCGTACTTTCGTTGCCGGTTTAGGATGAGCACCGAGTTGTTTAGGCGCATTGCAAAGAAACTAGCGAGCCACGACTGTTTTTTCAGCAAAGAAGGAATGCCACCGGAGAGCTCGGGCATAGCACCTTTCAGAAGGTGACAGCCGCTTTGCGTATGTTGGCATATAGTATCCCCGCTAATCTAGTTGATGATCACTTGGCCATGGGTGAGAGACAAGCCATCATGTGTGTCAAGTGCCTCGCAGTCGGAATTGTGGAAGTGTTTGGCTAGGAGTACTTGAGATCTCCCAATGCTGAAGACGCCGCAAGGCTATTGGAGATGAACAAAGCTCGCGGCTTCCCAGGTATGCTTGGCTCAATAGATTGCATGCATTGGAGTTGGAAGAATTGTCCAAAGGCATGGCATGGGCAATTCCATGGACAAAAAAAGGGTTCCACTATAATCCTTGAAGCGGTGGCCGGTCAGGAGACTTGGATTTGGCATGCTTTTTTTGGAATGCCTGGATCTTTGAATGGCATCAACGTTGTCAACCGGTCACCACTGATGCATAAGATTGCAAATGGTGAACTGCCATCGGTGCAGTTTGTAGCAAATGGACGTACATACAACTATGGCTACTATCTTGCGGATGGAGTCTACCCAAAGTGCCAAACATTTGTGAAGCCGTTCAAAAAAACTGGAAGGTAAGAGAAATCTTGATTTCCACAATGCTCAAGCGGCGGCTAGAAAAGATGTGGAGAGAGCTTTTGGGATTTTGCAATCCCAATTTGCTATTGTGAGAGGACCGGCTAGATTTTGGGATCAAAAGATGCTTTGGTACATCATGCACGCTTGTGTGATCATACACAACATGATCATCGAGAATGAGCGTGGCCAAGATGTAGACTACTCTCACTATGAGCTCTTTGCACATCCCGTGCGAGTGCGATGGAGGGCTGAAAGGGTGGCCTGTTTTGTTGCCTCATATCATGCCATTCGACGTCCCGCGGTGCATGATGATCTTCAAAAGGATATCATTGAGGAGTGGTGGGCTTGGAATGGCCGACAAAGACCATCATGATTTGTGTGTTTGATGTTGTATTGTTGAACTATTTGTTGTATTGAAAGATAAACTATTTGTTTGAGTTGTAATAACGAAATTGAACTATTTATTGTTGATTTATTTTGTTTGTGTTTGATCTTCTTGCTTGTGTATGGAGCGCATATGTTGTTTATGCGAGAGCGTGTGTGCTGCACTTTTGCGCACTGCTGGAGCTACGCGCGCGCACTGCATTTTACCATGGCTGCTGGAGCCAGCGATGCCCGCCGCGCCAAACCAGGAGATGGGTGTGCTACAAACTGGTTTTTAGTGCGACGCGCGTTGGGAGGCTGTTGGAGATGCTCTAAGCAGCATCTACGGGGTCTCTCAAAGTCTTTGGGCATATCCGGATGACCAAATGCCTATCGAAGCATTGCCGATGAGGAGCTCAGGCAGCGGCGAGTTCGGCCACAACGGGGGTTGAAGCTAGAGGGCGAGCGGAGCAGCGCGGTTAGGTGGGAATAAATAGGAGCACACAGGGAGGCGGAGAAGAAACTCAGCGGGCTCGAGGATGCTCTAGACGAGGTGAATCGGCGATGAGGATGTCCGGGCACCGAGGTTGAAGAATACGACAGGGACGGCAGGGCGGTGCTTCCCTGGTTTTGTGGCTCGACGTGGATGAAGAGGACGACGACGCGGAGCTTGGGGACATGGAGACAAGGTTCAAGGGTGGTTGTGGCTATGCATGCGACGGCGGCGCGGCCATGGCGGCCTCGGGTCTGAGGTGGAGGGTGTGCGAGGAGGCGGGGAGGGTGATCAGAGAGAGAGAGGGAGAAGGTTCAGGGCGTCCAGAGCAGCTCCACGGTGCAAGATTAGGATGCAGGAGGTGTCGACAGTGCTAAGCAGGAGGTGGAGGCCTCCACGGGTGCGTGAACGTGTTCGCTCCTGCCTACTGGCAGGAGGAAGACGATGAGCGAGGGGGGTAAGTGGGTTGGGCCTCTGGTTGGCTGCTACAGTGGTGGACTGGCCGGGTAAGCTCTCTACCTCTCTGTTAGTTTTCTTTCTGTTTTCTAATTTCTGCTGTAGTTTTGGATTTAGTAAAAATACTAAATCATTTAATAGAATCATGGAAATATTTGTGGGCACTGTTAGAATTATTTCCAACAGCTCTCAACCACTTCCAGAATTATTTGGGCATTTTTAAATTATTTATAGAAGTTAAATGCCCAAATTCAAATACTTTATGAATTAATTCAAAAATCCAGTGACCTAGAAAAATGTGCACCATTTTTGGCAGAGGTTTTCAGCCAATTCAAAAATGTTGAACTTTTGCGAAGGTCATTTCGGGTTCATTGAAATGATTTTTTAGTTAATCCTAATATTTCAAAGGGGGGTGCTAGGGTTTGAACATCCCCATTTCAGGTTTCAAAAAAATTAAACATGATGCAAGATGATAATCAATGAAAATCAAGGCTAATGTTAGGGTTGTGACAACCTTCGAGGCCATGATGAGATTTCCTATTATCTCAGGATGATCATAGGGAGATATTGAAATACTATTCAGTTTTTTCCTTGTACTCTTTTTCTGCATGCTATTTATGCCTTGATAATTAGAATTGCCATGTTTATATTTATGCCATTATCTTGTGAGTACTTATTAAGCACTCACTGGCTCCCTGTTGTGGCCAAATCCGAAGAGAGGATTGATCTTCCTTCGGCTAGAAGGAACTGATCGAGAGCATGCTAGGGAACAGTGAACTAGCCAGATCCCTTTCAAATGGAGTCCAACCCAACCCTTGGTCACTTAAAGTCTTCCGTTGTAGTCTGATAAGTTATTTAGTTACTTATGTGAATGTTATATTAAGAATAACCATAAGAGCCTTGTGAAACCTTGTAGTATGGATGTATGTGTTGTGATACTACTTTGTCAAGGCACATGCGAGGGTGATTCCTAGGCTGACACATGTGACGCTCCAATTTGTAAATTGGTGTGTGGAATGTTGTAGGAAAGTCGTCAGCAACCTTGATGCTATATTCATGCGGCTGGACATCAACTAGAGGAGGAGGTTGGGTAGAGATTTTCAAATCCTTCAATGGTAGTGTAATAGCAAACTTCGCCATATTAAATTACAAGATGAGTTGGTAGTTGAGCCAATCTTTCACCCAATATTATGCAATCTCGTCTTTCTTTGGCCCAAATTTTCTAACTTCATTAGGTGTTTCATATCCACTCTTGATATCTTCAAGGATATCTTTGGTAATATTCTAAATTTTCTTCTTCCCACCCTTTCTGACATGTTTTGGCTAAGCTGAGGGACTTGGTTATGACATTTTGTTCATAACTGCATGCTTGTTTAAAGACTGGTTGGATGATGCCTCAACAATAGTTGCCTAAGACGTTTCAAGTTGTTGCTTGAGATCTACAACAAACTGATGAAAGATTTTAGAACTGGATTACTCAACAACATACATGGTACCTATGAAGAATTTAGATGAGAGGAAGTAGATACAATCACATGCTTAGCTAAGATTGAGTAAAAAAACTTTTTGGAGAGGAATGCTTTCAATATTTCCCTTTGATGAATTTCACTTAGAAATTTAACTTTCTGGTACTAAACTTGTGTGGATTGATGAATATGCAAAATAATACATGATTGATGGTTACAAGACTTAGTGGAATTTTCTGATGTAAAAGGTTTGACACAGAGTCTAGGAGTGTTGAAGAAATAGCCTCGAACAACACCGTTCGTAAGAAATTTTACTAGAAGGGTCAAAAGGAGCAGTAAAATCAAAGAAAGTTACAAAAAGATGAACTCGACGAACTGCGTATCTGATGAAAATGAGAAGTCGCAGATTTCTTCCTTCTGCCCTAAATAGGTGACAAAAATCTTCTATGACGATGGCGACAGAGGATCTGTCCTGGTCGACGTGTTGAAGGCGACATCAAAGAAATAGCGGCATCTAAGCGTGTCCTTCTCTGGCAAGATGTAATCCAGCGCGGCGCTATAGCTTGAGAGGGGGAGTTCGGCGGAAGGATAAGACCCTCACTAAGAATTGAAAGGAGGAGAAGCACGTGTACATACTAAGAAGCCGAAGGGGGCGTGTCGTTCCGAATATAATTCAATGGTTAGATAAGGATATGTCTGTTGAGTTTCTTGAACATGTGGCACTCAATCACTTTGCTATTAGGCTCTGGGTTTTCCTCACCTAAGATTCACTCAATTTCGCATGGAGGAAGGGTTTCTCATACAGTACTTCTCTTGAATAACGCAGAACAACCGACATGCTATTGGAAACATGTTGATACGTCCATTTTGCTTCATGTATTCCTACTGTTATTTCAGCACTCAGTATAAATGTATCCTTACCAAATTCCACTTACCAAAGGCGCTTCACTCCCCGGTAACTACGCTAGAAAAGAGTCTTGATGGCCTAGAATTATAGGGGATCAATCTTAGTCCTTTCGATAAGTATGACTATCGAACCGAATGAGGGGCGGAAGGAAACGATAAGCGGTTTCCAGCAAGGTATTCTCTGCAAGCACTGAAATTATCGGTAATATATAGTTTGATAAAAAGGTGATTCATAACAAGTGACAACTAGCAAAGGTAACAAAGATGCAGCAAGGTAGCCCCATCCTTTTCATAGCAAAGGACAGGCCAGAACTTTCTATTATAGTAAGCAAAGCGTTCTCGGGGGTAGATGGGAATTCATCTAGTCACTTTCATCATGTTTATTTGATTCACGTTCGCTACTTGATAATTTGATATGCGGGTGGACCGATGCTTGGGTGTTGTTCTTACTTGAAAAGCCTCCCACTTATGATTACCCCCTCCCGCAAGCATCCGCAACTATGAAAGAAGACTTAAGATAAATCTAATCATAGCATGAAACATATGGATCCAAATCAGCCCCTTACGGAATAGCGCATAAACTAGGGTTTAAGCTTCTATCACTCTAGCAACCCATTATGTAATTACTACTCCACAATGACTTCCCTTAGGCGCAAGTATGGTGTAGTGTCATGTAGTCGACATTCACATGACACCACTAAAGGAAGCAACAACATACACATCATCAAAATATCGAACGAATACCAAATTCACATGATTACTTATAACAAGACTTCCCCCGTGCCCTCAAGAAAAGAAGTAACTACTCATAAATAATATTCATGTTCAATATTAAAGGGGTATTGAATATCATTAAGGATCTGAACATATAACCTTCCACCAAGTAAACCAACTAGCATCAACTACAAGATGTAATCAACACTACTAGCAACCCACAGGTACCAATCTGAGGTTTTGAGACAAAGATTGAATACAAGAGATGAACTAGGGTTTGAGATGAGATGGTGCTGGTGAAGATGTTGATGAAGATTGGTCCTTCCATAATGAGAGGTCATTGCTGATGTCTATGGCTTCAATTTCCCCCTCCCGGAGGGAAGTATCCCCGGCGGAATCGCTTCACCAGAGAGTAAAAGTACTCATGTCCAGGTTCCGCCTCGAGACGGCGGCGCTTAGTCCCGAAAGTCCTCCCTTTATTTTTTTAGGTCAAAACCCTTCATATGGCAGAAGATGAGGGTCGGGGGCCTGCTAGTGGCCCCACAAGGCATCAAGGCGCCCCTAAGGGGTGTGACCGCGCCCTATTGCCTTGTGGGCAACTGGTGGCCCCCTCTGGTACTTCTTTGCTCTAGTATTTTTTATATATTCCATAAAACTTCTCTGTGAAATTTCAGCTCATTTGGAGTTCTGTAGAATAGGTATCTCTGATGTAGCTTTTCCAAGTCCAGAATTCTAGCTACCGGCAATCTCACACTTCATGTAAATCTTGCAAATTGAGAGATAAAATGGATTAGAATCGCATCACAAAGTGTTACAATGATCAAAAACATTATAAATAACAGTAGGAAAACATGATGCAAAATGGACGTATCAACCACCCACCGTAACCGGGAACTCTCCAAAAATTTCCTCACCCTCACTTCTACCATAATTTTTTACATCATGGATGGCCCAAAGAATGTCATGCAAGTGTGTGTCCGGCCCGCCCAGGGTGAAAGCTCAATTTCTATCATAATTTTTTATCATAGAAGTAGGAGCCCACAACATCAATGATGATGCGCGTTTTTGTCACAATTGTCGTCATATAAGTGTCATAACCATGACACAAAAAAGTTTCGTTCGGGCCATAATGTCATGGATGTGTCTTTTTTCTGTAGTGGAGGCCTTAATATCCCTTAGTTTTCTTATGGACCCCGCTGCCATGGAGGGTACGACAAAAGATGGTATGCAAGTTCTTATTATAAGAACGTATGACTATATACGGCCTACAATTACATTGATGAATTGGAGCTATTGTGCATCGCTCTAGGTTGTGACTATTACATGATGAATATCATCCAACACAAATTTCCTCGCCGATCCAATGCCTACACTTTTCTCATTTTGATGTTTGCTAAGTTACTACTACTGTTGCTACTGTTATAATCATCACAAACTGCTACTGTTCCTGTTCATGTTACTATTGTTACTGTTACTACTACTATCAAAACTATCAAACTATTGTGTTACTAAACACTTTGTTGCAGAAATATTATATCTTAGGTGCGATTGAATTGATAACTCAACCGCTAAGGCTCATAAATATTCTTTAGCTCCCCTGTGTCGAATTATAAATTTGGGTGAAATACTATCCTCGAAGACTATCACGACCCCCTGTACTTGAGTCGCTGCTAGAGTTTTCATCTAGTTTGCAGTCTACACGAGTCGCTGCTAGAGTTTTCGTCTAGTTTGCAGTCTACACGAGTCGATGCTAGAGTTTTCGTCTAGTTGATCCATGGAATTGATCAAGCTAGCTTCTACCCGGCCCATGCATGTACATGAGTCTTTGACTGGACATGCACGTAGTGCTACTAGTAGAAAAATAAGTCAAGCTGCATATATGGTTTGCTATGTTTGCATGTACGTGTGCAGCATCAGGTGAATTAGTTCTAGTACTATAAATAAAACCAACAAAATCAGCAAAAGATGACATATATAGTGAATAAAATCTGCAAAATGTTGGGTGTGCCACGACACACATGGCACACCATCTAGGTCCGCCAATGATCAAAACTATCAAACTACTGTGCTACTAAACACTTTGTTGTAGAAATATTATATCTCATGTCCATCCAGGCAAGAACTTGTTGCTTTGTATTCACCTTGTTCCATGATATAATATAAGATGTTATTACATGAGCGCGGCGTTACTGAGTTGGGTGGCATCTGAACATGGTATCCTGGTCGTAGGTCCATCTCTAGGGATTTGCGCTAGTGGGTCCATTACATCATATATGGCTGAGGGAAAATGAGATCGGCTGACAGTATACGGTGATGAACAGTGGTATACGCCAGCTGGTGGGCTCATAACTGAAACTCGACGTTACGCTGACGACCCGAGCCATGGATCATCTCTGTCAGGGAACGTGAGCGCGTCGTCTGGTGCGAAGACTGCGCCATCAAGAGGTCAGTAAATGCTGGCCAATGGGTGGAGTGTGGGGTAGTCGAAATATCTCGGTCCCCCTGTACTCATTTGAGCAGTTTTCCCCCTTCCAGCCCCACCCCCTTCCACCGCCCCCCATCCTCCAAGCTCACCGGGAGACACCAAAAAGCAATGGCGATGGCGGGGAGTGCGGCGACATCTATGGAAGTACGCCAAGACGGGCTCGAATTTCTGCTAGAGTCGGGTTGACAGGTATGTTATTCACCATAATATTCCGTTCTATTCTATCCAGAGACGCTCCAACGCAAATATGCTAAATATTCTTCGATTTATTGGTCACGCGTGTAGGCTCCCGCTGCGAGAGGTGACTGCTGATGTTGAGCAGTCAGATCCATTGGTGCTAATGGATGTACGGCCGTCGGCGTCGACTCCAGCCAACTCGTCGTGCGATGCTATGGTTGGCCACCTCGGTGATTCATCTGAGCATAACAAGTCACCCCGCAAGAGGAAGGAATCGCCGACATAGTCAGGCGAATCCACCGAGAAGGTCAACCCAGAGGACCAGGAATGGACCAGAAGGTATACAGGGCTCTCATAAGTGTTTCAATTTTTCTGCAGTTATTAGGTGAAAAAAGAAATATGTCCATTATGAAAAATAGCTGAAGCATATACGTGATACTGTCAGCTAAATGATGCACTTGTGAACTGAAGACAAAAAATATAGTGTTGTTGTCAGCTAAATTTTAGTTCGTCAACAATTCACAGAATTAACCCATTTTAGTGATTCTGAACTGAAAACACAAACAAGACAAAAGATCTTGTACACACCCTAGTGACAATGTAGAATATGTTCAGACAACTGAAAAAACAAAATGTTTTTTTAGTTCGTCAACTGTTCACAGAATTAACCCATTTTAGTGCTTCTGAACTGAAAACACAAACAAAGACAAAAGGTCTTGTACACACCCTAGTGACAATGTAAAAATGTTCAGACAACTGAAAAAACAAAATGATTTTTTTCTTTAGAAGAAACCATACGGAGATGCGCTAATAAACCATCGGAGAATGTAGTGAAGCCAGATATTGGGATGAGCTTTGATTCCCTAGGGGAAGCGTATGATTTCTATAACATGTATTCTTGGGAGCTCGGATTTGGTATAAGATATGGCAAGAGCCGGTTGAATGTCGTGTGGACAAAATGTATGCAAGAGATCGTATGTGGGTGCACGGCTAGCACTTCAGACCTTTATATTTCCTTAACTAATTCTTGTACTGGAATTCATTTGTTAAGAGCTGACGAACGGTAAAAAAATTGCAGGGAAAACCAGAGCAACATAATAGCCGCTCTTCCCGCTGCGAGTGCCCTTGATGATCAGATTACTTAGAGCTGCAGACAAATGGATGGTACATTGCAGAGCACCGGTGAAGCTACAACCATTCATTGTCTCTTACTTGTGGTGAAAAGGTACATTAGCCATCTCACAAGCACATAGACGTTTACACAAGAGATTTGGTGAAGCAGCTTAGGTCGAACAATGTGAACCTCAACAAGGTTTACATCATAGTTGGCAGATTCTTCGGTTCATCACGGAGTGTGCCTTTCACAAAAAGGTCATTGCACAATCTGTGTGGACGAATAAGTCGAGACGAGGATGACGATGATGTGAACAAAACCTGAGATGTGTTCAAGGAGATAAAACGGAATGACCCAAAGTTCACCTACCGAGCAGAAGGTGACGAGGAAAGCAGAATCAAAAACCTTATGTGGACAGATGGGAACAGCAAGCTGCAGCACAAATTATTTGGTGATGTCATCACATTCGATACGACATATCGGACCGATTTGTATGACATACCCTTTGGGTTGTTCGTTGGTGTGAACAATCACTTCCAAAGCATAATACTAGCTGGAGTGCTGATGCGTGATGAGCAAGTTGAGAGTTCCCAGTGGGTGTTCGCTGAATTCATCAACATGATGGGCGGTAAACATCCACAGACAATATTGACAGGTATGCATCCATTTTATTTATGACAAACAAAGCTATGATGGCACAGAAAAAAATGCATGTATTCTACTAATTTGTTTCTGTTGTGACAATTGTAGACCAAGCAAGAGCCATGGAGATAGCAATCAAGAGCGAGCTTCATGGGACTGTGCACAAATGGTGCAAATGGAATATTCTTAAGAAAGTCAAAGAGAACCTTGGCCCATTGTAAACCATCAAGAGTGAGTTCAGGGCTGAATTCCACAAAGTGGTGAATCACATGATAAGTGAGGAAGAATTTGAGACTCCATGGGGTATGCTTGTTAAGTACAATTTGATGTCCCACAGTTACATGACAAATTTGTACGAGATACGATGCAAGTGGGCGAAACCATACTTCAAAGGTGTTTTCTGTGCCAAAATGACTAGCACCCAGCGTAGCAAGAGTGCAAACAATATGCTGAAAATATACATGCCACCAGCAAATCCAATGCATGTGTTTTGTGCGTCAGGACATGAGGCTGCAATTCGACCAGGAATCAGATGAGATCTACTAAGAAAAACAAACAAGGATTGTAAGCCCACTATATGAAAAACCTACTCAATTGTTTGTTGCTCATATTATTGTGTATAAAACTGGCAAATCTCTTTTTTCCTCTGTGCTGCTCAGAGTGGCGCTATCATGAGAACAAACATTGCTATCGATAGGCATGCGGGTAAGGTTGATACACGGAAGATGTTTGAACAATTTGGTGAGTATCTGTTTGAAGGTGGATCATACCAAGTTGAGGAATTTGAAAAGAAAAAAAAGTATATCGCATGACATAATGATGCCGAAAGACGAGATAAATGGAGAAAGGTGGAATACAAGGTGACCATATTAGATGAGGGTGACTGGTTCGAATGTGAATGCGGTCAGTTTGCTCACACTAGAATGCGTTTGTGCCATGCTCTCATACTATCGAACCCGCTCATACACAACAAGAAATATGTCAACTAGTGACCTTCTGTCAGTGACCCTGGAAGAATTGGTCATATATCTATGACCATTTCAGACCAATTGGTCAAAAGCTGTTCGGGGGGCTCCAAACCCTAAACTATAATGACCATTTTGGTCAGAAAGGTCGTAATTTCCTTAAACGAAACGGTCATAAAGCAGATAGCACTCGTCCGCTGCCTTATTATTAGCTGATCATGACCAATATAGATGGTCATAACCTTGTAAGTTGTGGTGGGTTGCTATGACTAGGCGCCACCTCATCAGTTTTGCCTATGTGTCATGTCCATGTGGCAGTTTTGCCCTAGGTTGTGAAGCAACCTATATTTCTGTCATTTCCAAAATTCCCGAAAAAATCTCATAAATTCTTTGGGTCATATCTTCATCAAATATGTAAAAAACCTTCCTTGCCTAGTTCAAAATTAATTTGAAAATATTCATTTTCCTATTCTGTTCAAAAAAACACTTTGTCAAGGAAGTACCACTTTGGCATGTCCAAATGGTATCCATTTTCTAAGGTGCTTTCCTATGCCCAAATAACCATCCTCCATCAAATGCCAGCTCAATCCATTCATTATTTTGAGCCCAGCTTCAACATTCGTATTTATGTCCAGTGTGGTACTTTGCAAAGCAAGTACCACCTAGGCTCCTCCATTTGAGCTGAAAATTTGTGAAGATGGTCTTCTTAGTAACTGATCATCCTCAGCCAAAACTCACGCCCATTAGCCGTGTGCATTTCCTGTACCGCCAATCAAACACTTGGCTGCTTATTCATGTTTGAGCATCGATCAGTCTCCTCGTGATAATCTTATGTTGTGATTTTATTCCTAGCACCTACCTGGGGAGTGCCCAACCCACTAGACATGCCTAGGCCGCCCAGAACACATGGCAATGCCACGGTCACGCGGTGACCACGTGGCGGGCATGCGAGTTTACGTGCTCTAGAGTTGGGGACCCGCGCCACCGTCCAAACCTCGACGTATCGCCACCAAACCATGTATTTATGATTAAATAGGTACTTATGTACCTAGAAATGATTTTTGGAAAAAATAAAGAGCAAACTATGAGGCAGCTGCAGTTCAAATTTGACCTGCTTCCTACTGAATCGGCGGGAATTTGTCTTTTTCACGAGAGGTGGATCAAAACTTTTGACACCCAACCATTTGTTCAATTGTCCATTAAATATGGCCTAGTATTTTACAAAATTAATTTGGTCCAATTTTGCAACAAATATATGGTAGGTCCTTGACCAAAAAAACTCATTCCGGGCACTCGGAAAATGGAAAATGAATTTTCCGTGCAAAGAAAATGAAAACTCCCTTAGGCAACATTGTTTGGAATTCCAAGATGCACCCTTGTGCACAAGATGCACCCTCTCCGGCCCCTGCACGCCTCCCCTCTCCTCCTCCCCTCCCCGCTCAATCCCATGGCGAACCCCGTCGCCTCCCCTCTCCTCCTTCCCTCCTACGCGCGTCGGCCACCTCCCTCCGGCGGAGCTCGACCCCCACCCCCCAATCGCCACTGCTCCACCCTCTCTCGAGCCCCTGGATCCCAGATCCCTGTCTCCAAGTCACCCTCTACCTCTCTCAGATCTTGATCCGCCGCCGCCCACCAATGACGACCCTCACCATAGACGAGATCGAGCTCCTCCCTACCTCCCGTTCTCCCCTAGCCTTATCCACTCCGAGCCAACCAACCACTCCGGACCCCTCCTTCCCCACCCAGCCTTCTTCCTCTTCATCTCTGCCACATGTTCCAGGAGAGCTCGCCTCGCCTTGCTGCTGCCTGAAGCCACTAGCGGAGGCATGCTGGAGGGAGCATGAAGGTCTTCGTCGTGTCCCGGAGCGGCCGCGAGGTCGTCAAGGGCGGCATCGAGCTCAAGGACTCGGTATGCGCCCGCCTGCTCTTCCTTCCGCACCGCGGGCCGGGGGAGGGTTTCGCTCTCTCTTGCCTGGGGTTTAATTAAGATCTCAATCCCAGAGTCTCCAAGCTCAGCCTGACCGTTCGTCCCATAGTTCTCGTCTTCTCTGCAGGCCAAGGTCGCGGATCTGCAGGAAGCCATCCACGCCAAGAGTACGTCCAATCACCTCTCTTTCCTCCTCGCCAATGCCTTCTACTTCTAGATTTGAGTTCAAGTCTGAAAAATACTAGTGCCCGCGACCACAATTCAGTCCGTGTGGTGACCAGATGAGTTCACTGGGGATGCTGCTTTGGCTGAACCAAGTAGTACCAAATTCGTCAGTGAACAAGTAGATGAGCTAAATGCTACACTGTGTTTGGGTCATATCTAGTACTTCTTGACAATCACATCAGTGCAGTGGATGTGTTGTGCCTAGTGTTTTGCCCTCCTTGCTTGTTTGCTTGACCTCATCTGGTACTGGTAGGGTCCTTTTGGCTGCTACAGGTTGTTAGGATCTTGAGATGGGATGATTCGACATAAATAGGCTCATCTTTCATTACTTGCTATATATACGGTTCTGTTGTATGCTTGCAAATCTGTTTGATTTGGTTGTTGTTTGTTCTTGTCCAATATGTGTTCGGTGGTTAGCAATATGTTTGTTGGTGCTATATTTTCATTTTGATGGTAGAATGTGTGCGTTGTACATGGTCAAGAGCGTTAGTAAAAGGAGGAAAAGGATGATTAGAGCATCTCCACCCGAAATAAAGCATTGTGGGTTTTGTGGCAGTAATGAGAACCTTAATCGTCTCTTTTTCGTTAGTCCACTCGCTAGAGTAGGGGGTCCTCTTTGCACTCAGGATTCATTACTGGCTGACGACACCGAATGGCCATGTAGTAACAAGGATCAGCAGCAAGCATCACTCTGCTAGCGTTTTTATTTCGATACTAGTGCTATGTTAGGTTTGAATCCCAATTTTTTTGTGGTAGCACAACAACTGTTGTGTCGCTCCTTATGTTAGCCGTGTTATGCTTTTGAGCTGGCCATACAGACATCGATGGTGCATAGCTAGCTGGCTATAGCTTCATCCTGCTGGCCTTTTTTGGACATTGTGCCGTTGGTTCTCATTTCACCTCATTTTATTGGTAGATGCCTGCAGAATTCTTTCTATACCAAGGGCCATGTTATTGTTTGAATTTCAGTTTTGTTCTGGTAATAAAAAAAGTGCTCTATTGGTTCTCATTTTACCTCGTTTTATTGGTATATATACCTGCAGGCGGAGCAGCGGGTGGGGGAGCGAAATCAGGAGATGGCCAGCAAGTCAAGGTCGTCACGACGGCCGGCGGTGCAACACACGACTGTGGCGGACCTGGTTCTGGAGACCCCATCCGCGCGCGTCCAGGCAGGTTTCGGCCGTGGTCGCCCTCATACGTCAGTCGGCGGCATCGGAGCCGTGTCGGAGCCAATTGCTGGGCATGTCACCGAGACTGACCAAGACGCCGCGGCTGCAAGTGCTGGGCATGTCGCCAAGAAGACCAACAAGCAGTACTAGCTCTGTAAGTTTGGCTTGATGCAAATCTTGTCAATTACTATGGCTTTTAGTTACTGGCGGTCAAGTTAATGCAAGTCCTAGTGGTGATGTAGAGGGAGATCTAAGTATGGTTGTGTATCCTTAAAATTTCAAGTATGAGGGAGATATAAGCATGCATGTATACCCATTATTAGTTTGTGTTCTTGATATCTACCTGTAGTGTCATGAGGAATAAATCTCCTCACTTCATATGTTGTCCTATGGAATTCAGCAGACACTTTTTATCAACACTAAGTTCAGATAAATAGGCGCTGCTTAACATACCTAAGAGTGTAGCATGTTGTGAAGTGATGCTGCAACTCGAGAGTAGACAATTATAACATATTAGTAAAATCAGTATGCATCCCTGACTTGTATGTTTTTTTTCAAGGTCTATACAAATGCCATCTTTGTCTGGCAACATCTTTTTATCTTGTTATTCTAGTCCATGAGTGTTGCATTGGAGCATCACCGATTTGGATGGATTTTTTTAAAGGTCTATACAAGTTCCATCTTTGACTGGGAACATTTGCTCCTGTGTCATGTCATGTATCTATTTGACCTTACTTGTTTTAAGTGAATGATGTATTACTTGCAAGTGTCAATGTACTGATGCAAACAGTGATTGTTTAATTATGACTAATTTGTTTTCCATCTCATTTATAGGAGTTCCCAAAATGCCTGACTCCAACGGCAACGGCATGCACCACACAGAGGATAATGGCCTATTCACCGAATCCGGCCCCGTCCTCCCGACTCCTGGTCGTGGCCCTGTGCACGATAGTGCCCTCCCTCTTTTACTTCTACTACCTACTATTGCTATTGTTGCTGATTGGTCTATGCATAGTGGGTAATCCATCAATGTTTATTTGCTACTGCCTGAGCTCTGTTTCTCTGCATGCGAGCGTGCTGTTTGTGCAGTGTGGATGCTTGGTCCTTGTGGAGATTGTCTAATAGACGCAGTTCCTCTATGTTAATATTACGAGAATAGAGTAGTGCATTTCGGTTGAACATGTGTTCTAGATTTTTTTTGCTGGTAAACATGTGGTCTAGATGATTCTACCTTGTTGTTTCTGATGTTACATTTGGTTTATCTATGCTGCATTGCAAATTTGCAATGATGTTTGTTGCCCAAGAAACTAGCGAATTGGAGGCCTGAGATTTCAATAGCTTGGAGGAGAAACCAATGAATTCAGATTTGAGTGAGAAATCTATTCTGGTTTCAAATACATAGGTGTTTTTTTGTAACTATGCATAGATTTGTAACAATGAAAATAGGTGGTTACAGGTTGTTGTGATGATGAATATAAATATTAATAAGTGCTCATGCATGGCGGTAATACCAGATACCATTGTTTTCACTGTTTTATCAACATGCCTTTGCTGAATCTTTTGTTCATACATGTAACCTATACATTGTAGCTACTGAGTACTTTTTATCGACAAATTAGCTATTGTGTACCTAAATATGACCAAGGTACAATGGATACAGCACTGCCATAACTTTTTTTTGTCTACCATCCAGGTACAATGGGAGCAAGCTCATCCTCCTCAATCCCTAGCTACTGCATAATTGCCGGGGTGCATACTCCCTAAAGTTCCTCGAGCATCTGGACCTCTTATTGTAGTAGCTGGTATGCTTGATGCGTGTATCTCCGTATCCTTACTGTTTTTCTAGAACCGTAAATCCTGATGCATGCTGATTATGGTCTGGTTTATTAGATCTGTTCTGTTGGTGCTTAAAATTTGACATGCCTAGATTCTGAATGAACTCATTCGATTCTGAATGAACTCGTTCTTACAGTTCTTTTCATTTCTATGATCAATTTAGTTGCACATGTCAGTATACTATATACCGAAAAAAATCCTAGCTAGTGAGAACATTTGTCACTCCATGAACAGATACTGGTTAGTGTTAGCCATACTATCTATCTACATGGCATTTGCTGTCAATTCTTGCTTACAAGTTATTGGATCCCTCATTGGCTACTGTTTGATGTTTTGTACACATTCTTATTCTTATATTTTCATTCTTATTCTTTGCACAGGTGAAGTGCGAATCCAAGGCCGAAGCTGTGAAGCATATCAACAAAGAGTAGTATATTATGTGTTGTAATTGTAGGCATATCTAGGTTGTAATATACTGTAACAATTGTAATAGACTAATTTAGTGTTGTTTTGGATGAATTTCATTTGCTCTGTGGTATGTTCAAAATAATGATTGTGTATGTGATTTAAATACTCGTGAAATGGAAACCTGACAAGAGGGTCCAAGTTATAATGGTTGTTCAACAAATTCTGAAATTTCTGACGTGTGGGACAAATTTTGAGATGAGCATGACATGTGGGGCCTTGCTTACTAGTGGTACCCCAATATATAATGGCTGAAACTAGAAAATCAACGGACTAAAAAGGCCACGGCCCAAAAATAAAAAGGCTAAAATGTTGGGCCTAGCCCATGTAGCTGACCAAAATTAATTGAGAAAAATACAAAAATGTTCAAATTGTTGGGCTCGGCCCATGTAAACACTCAATCGGACCGGGCTGATTCTTGTCAGTGACCTTTTCAATTGGTCGTAGTTTTTCCACGTCAGATTGCCACGCTGGATCCGACGTGTCCTGGGCAGACAACCAGTGACCAAAACAAAAGGTCATGGGTTCCACGACCTTCTGTTTTGGTCGTAAACGTCTACGACCTTCTCACAGAGAAGGTCGTTAATTTCAGTTTACGACCGCCAAGTTTTGACCTTCTGTTTTTTGTCACGAAAAGGTCACAAATGAAAAACAATGACCTTTCAGTGACCAATAGTCAAGGTCACAAGTTGACATATTTCTTGTAGTGATATGCAAGATATGGTACTTATTCTTGCTGACGTGCGCGGGTGATGGACCACATTGGCGTGAAGGAAATACCCAAATGGCACATCCTGAAAAGGTGGACAAAAGATGCTAGGGACATCTTGCCACAACACATTGCTCACTTTCAGAAGGACCAGGCTGCTAACCAATCTTTAACGTGTCGAAGCTCAACTCTGTACCTACATGCAATGGAACTTGTGAGGATTGGAGACTTATCGGTGGCTGCCTACGAAATAGTGCTGGGGAGGATCAAAGACTTAATCATAGCGGCATCTCTGTTTGCAGAAAACAAGGATGGACTAGGGATTGAGGACGGGATATATTAGATGAATCAAGTCGGAAGAACAATGTATCGGCTGGGGCAATGCTCAACAATGATGCGATAATTGTTGAGAACGAGAACAACATTACCACATCTGGCAATTGGGATGCCCTCGCGAGTCTGTCAGCTCCAAGAAAGAAGCGTGGCGTCGGGCGTCCATGCTCGAGCAGAGAGAAAGCACCGTATAAAGTCCTAAGTAAGCGGAGGAGGTTATGTAGTATATGCAAGCTCCCATGACATAAGAGGACCAGCTGCCCAGACAGGGGTGATGTGCCAAAGCAACCTCGCAAGCTTGTAACTTGCAAGAATTGTGGTATTACGGGTCACCGTCGCACCTCGTGCACGAGGCCACTAGTGCCCAAAGCATTTTAAAACTTTTCAGACCTTGTGTAAAAGATGAATAATCGATGATTTTCTAGTTTGTGACTTATGGATCAACTTCCGTGCTTGTTCCTCTTGAAGTAAACTAATATTTTCAGATACAGTTGCACTGTCTAAACTGATGAATCGGAGTTTCGCTGTCACTGTGACATAACAACTAGTGTGTGATCACATCTGACAAATTGTTATGAGATAAAAAAATAGAACGATGCTGACAAGGTTGACATCTGATCACTGGTTCTTCACTTATCCCTGCGTGGTCATGCATGTGCACGACAATCACCAAGATTATTTTTTTGCCTGCTGGCTCCTGAATGTGCATAACAATATTCAGGATGGTGTTTGCCTGTTGTCGTATTTGAACATGATTTGCCGCAGAACCTTTAATGCGCGGGACGAGGAGGCTCAGAAAACTTTCTGATCCATCCACATTGATCCCGTCCCGCTAAGCGCTGGTCGCTGAGCAACTCTTTAATGCGCGGGAACCATCAACGAATACCCTGTAAATACACGGGATGCATATGCTCAGGAATACAAAATACTCCTGCATCCCAATGAATACGAACGACTGAACGAATTTTCGGTTATTACATCCGATATATGAGGATAGGAGTAGTTGGTACATTTTATTTATGACAAACAAAGCTATGATGGCACGGAAAAAATGCATGTATTCTACTAATTTGTTTCTGTTGTGACAATTGTAGACCAAGCAAGAGCCATAGAGATAGCAATCAAGAGCAAGCTTCCTGGGACTGTGCACAAATGGTGCAAATAGCATATTCTTAAGAAAGTCAAAGAGAACCTTGGCCCACTGTAAACCAGCAAGAGTGAGTTCATTGCTGAATTCCACAAAGTGGTGAATCACATGATAAGTGAGGAAGAATTTGAGACTCCATGGGGTATGCTTGTTAAGTACAATTTGATGTCCCACAGTTACATGACAAATTTGTACGAGATACGACGCAAATGGGCGAAACCATACTTCAAAGGTGTTTTCTGTGCCAAAATGACCAGCACCCAGCGTAGCAAGAGTGCAAACAATATGCTGACAATATACATGCCACCAGCAAATCCAATGCATGTGTTTTGTGCATCAGGACATGAGGCTGCAATTCGACCGGGAATCAGATGAGAGCTACCAAGAAAAACAAACAAGGATTGTAAGCCCACTATATGAAAAACCTACTCAATTGTTTGTTTCTCATATTATTGTGTATAAAACTGGCAAATTCTCTTTTTTCCTCTGTGCTGCTCAGAGTGGCGCTGTCATGAGAACAAACATTGCTATCGAGAGGCATGCGGGTAAGGTTGATACACGGAAGATGTTTGAACAATTTGGTGAGTATCTATTCGAAGGTGGATCATACCAAGTCGAGGAATTTGAAAAGAAAAAAAGTATATCGCATGACACAATAATGCCGAAAGACGAGATAAATGGAAAAAGGTGGAATACAAGGTGACCATATCAGATGAGGGTGATTGGTTTGAATGTGAATGCGGTCAGTTTGCTCACACTGGAATGCTTTTCTGCCATGCTCTCATACTATCGAACCCGCTCATATGCAAGATATGGTACTTATTCTTGCTGACGTGCGCAGGTGATGGACCACATTGGCATGAAGGAAATACCCAAACGACACATCCTGAAAAGGTGGACAAAAGATGCTAGGGACATCCTGCCACAACACATTGCTCACTTTCAGAAGGACCAGGCTGCTAACCAATCTTGTGAGGATTAGAGACTCATCGCGGGGAGGATCAAAGACTTAATCATAGCGGCATCTCTGTTTGCAGAAAACAGGGATGGACTAGGGATTGAGGACGGGATATATTAGATGAATCAAGTCGGAAGAACAATGCATCGGTTGGGGCAATGCTCAACAATGATGCGATAATTGTTGAGAATGAGAGCAACGTTACCACATCTGGCAATTGGGATGCCCTCGCGAGTCTGTCAGCTCCAAGCAAGAAGCATGGTGTCGGGCGTCCATGCTCGAGCAGAGAGAAAGCACCGTACGAAGGCCTGAGTAAGCGGAGGAGGTTCTGTAGTATATGCAAGCTCCCAGGACATTAGAGGACCACCTCCCCAAACAGGGGTGATGTGCCAAAGCAACCTAGCAAGCCTGTAACTTGCAAGAATTGTGGTATTACGGGTCACCGTCGCACCTCGTGCACGAGGCCACTAGTGCCCAAAGCATTTTAAGACTTTTTCAGACCTTGTGTAAAAGATGAATAATCGACGATTTTCTAGTTTGTGACTTTATGGATCAACTTCCGCGCTTGTTCCTCTTGGAGTAAACTAATGTTTTCAGATACAGCTGCGTTGTCTAAACCGATGAATCTGATTTTTGCTATCACTGTGACATCACAACTAGTGTGTGATCACATCTGACAAATTGTTATGAGATAAAAAATAGAACGATGCTAACAAGGTTGACATCTGATCACTGGTTCTTCACTTATCCATGCGTGGTCCTGGATGTGCACAACAATCACCAAGATTATTTTTTTGCCCGCTGGCTCCTGAATGTGCATAACAATATTCAGGATGGTGTTTGCCTGCTGTCGTATTTGGACATGGTTTGCTGCAGAACCTTTAATGCGTGGGACGAGGAGGCTCAGAAAACTTTCTGATCCATCCACATTGATCCCGTCCCACTAAGCGCTGGTCGTTGAGCAGCTCTTTAATGCGCGGGAACCATCAACGAATACCCTGTAAATATACGGGACGCATATGCTCAAGAATACAAAATACTCCTGCATCCCAATGAATACGAACGACTGAGATTCCGGGCTCAGCTGTTCCCATGATCAGAAACGAATTTTCGGTTATTACATCCGATATATGAGCATAGGAGTAGTTGGTACATTTTGTTGCCATTGGTGTTATCCAATGCAGATGTAGAATGGTTTGTGTTTAGATTTTTGACTGAGTGGCTTGCATAGCAAGGAAAATGAAATCGGAACTGGTTTGGTTGGAGTGGACGGGATCGAATCGGACCAAATGGTTTACAGATCTCAAAGCAAAGCTCACAACCGCCTCAATCTTAATCCCATACCCCCACCCAAAATCAAATCCTCCCGCTCGCCGTAACCAACAACCGTAACCGCTCCGCTCTCCGACGAGTAGCGGCGGCCATGGCGCTCCGCCTCCTCCAGCGCCTCCTCGACCTCCTAGCTCCGCCCCGCGGTCCCGCCGACCTCCGCGCCCCCACCGACGACCGGGCCTCGTCGCGCATCCTCTCCGAGCTCATCGCCGCCGGGCTCCGCCGCCTCCAGGCTGTGCTGGCGCTTCACCACGGGGTACCTCAACCGGCCGCGCTCCTCGCCATGGACGAGGAGGGCATCCGCGACCTGGTGCTACGACTCATCGTCGCAAGGATGCACGCCCGCGCCACCGACTCGCCCGCCATGGAGCGGCTCGCGCGCCACCTCCTCCGCCTGCTCCAGCTACTCCACCAGCGTCGTCGCCGCCGCCTCGCCGCGCCGCGTTCAGGTCCCCGCCTACCCGCGCCCGCCGCCGAGAAGGCCGCGGGCACGGGGATCACCATCCTCGCCGTGCTGCTCTCCGCGGGGCTCCGCCGCATCCTGCGGGAGCTCGCGCCTGCACTCGACGCCGACGGGGCGGTCGCTCTGCCCGGCGAGGTCCTCCACCCGCCTGTCGACGAGAGCGCCCGCGACCTGCTGCTGCGGCTCGCCCTCGCCCGGGTCTGCGCGTGGCCTGCTCCGGTCGACGCACCTGCGCCGCAGATCAACGCGGCCGAGGAGCTCGGCCGCCTGATCTTCAAGGCTCTGGTCCTCAGGGCCCGCCGCGTCGCGCCCCCTCCGACGGAGCACTTGGTGCTCCGCCTCCTCCTCCGCCTCCCCGCGCGACAGGCTCGCCGGCTTCTGCCACCGCCCCCAGAGCTCACCCGCCCCAGCCAGCTCGCCGTGCTCCTCTATTCGGCTCTACGGCGGTACAAGTCTACTCTTCCCCCCGGCACCGACGGTGTTCTCGAGGATGCCATCCAGCTGCTTCACCCCTTCAGTCTCGGGCTTCTCGCTCCGCCCAGGGAGGGTGACCACGGCACGATCGTACGCCCACCCCCACCCCCACCCGCCGCCGAGCAGGGGTTGCTCCACGCCACGCTGGCCTGCCTCCAGCGCGTCCTCAACCGCGCCGATGCCGTGTCTTATGTGCCCATGGATGACGACACCATCTACCATCTGCTCCGGCATGCCCTAGGCAGGATCTGCAAGATGGCATGAGCGATGCCGCTGCCAATGCCGTCAGGAAGACGCCGCTACTGCTACCGCTGCCGAAAACGAGTTCCCTTGCCAGAGTTTAATTTTGTCGTTTCTTCGATGTATCACTGTAGATCATAGTGAGTGACATACAAAATTTTGATCATGAGCAAAATTCTGGTGACAATTTGCCGTGATGCACAGAATGAAAATTTCTGATACAAAATTTTGGTGCACATACATGATCATGCAATCACTCAAATACTGCCTGCTTATAAACTTGAGATGATTTGCTGGCCACCGTCCTTTTTTCATGCATCTTCGACATCATCATCCATCATTGTGAATTAGTACAAAGGTTCAATCGCTTCCTGTGGTCTTCCCGGGATGAATTACATTGTTTCATTCAGACCACAAACAACAAAAGAAGTGAAACTGAACATGTGCATATATAGTCTACACAATGAGACGGTGTATTTACTTTATTTCTGATGAAAGGAATTCATCCAACATTACATTGACAAAACTACAAGTACTCTTTGCTACATAGTTCCACCGAAACCAAAAAAAAACAGAGCGTTAAAAAGGCAAAAAACAGAAACCACTCTTCTAGCAGAGAGGGGCTAAGCACTGTAGGACACCGCTCCATGCCGTAGCAGAGCATTATAAGGATGCAAATACCCAGGTCCCAAAGCATACAAAGTTCACCACAGAAGAATGTTCACGACCTCTGGACGCAAACAGGAATGCAGCACAAGCTTGTTGTCCTCAGCCAGACCCGCATCGGCAGCCAACAACAGTAACTTATAGCATTCACTAAGTCTTTTCAATCCATTCGTCACACAGGTGTGAGAGATCAACAGCTGCAGCATTTGACAGTTTTTGTCAATTGAAACATACATGAGATGTTAAAAGACCATGAAGGAATGTAGCAGGTTTCCTCTTCTTTAATGTTACTGATATTTCACAAACTTCATTGCACAATGGTAAGGTGAATATTTGGGCAGTGGTTCAGACTTCAGAAATGCTGACTAAACAATGCCTCAAAATTTCTCAAATGGTTGCAACAATGTACTAGAAACTAGCTTGCTCCAGAAGATATGTATGTTTGGATGCTCAAGGAAATTATTGCAAAGGTAAACAAGGCACTGCAATGGAGTTTACATATGTTCGGATGCTTAGGGAAATTATTGGGAAAAACCGTTCTTCAAACCCATACTGTTAACCAAATGCAATAATTAGTTCAGAAGCAACACACCTTGCAATATACTCCCTCTGTACCGAAATAGTTGTCGCTGGAGTAGCTGAACTTCAGCTACTCCAGCGACAACTATTTCGGTACAGAGGGAGTAGCCAGCATGACTCGGCACGACGGCAATATACTCCAGAAAACATGCAAGATCGGAATTTAGTTTTCAGTCACTGAATCTTGAATATGTCAACTTGACTTTAGCAAAATTCTGCCTACGCATCCTTCTCTCTGCTCTATTCCACAAGCATCTCAAGAAAATACATTTTTTCCTTGCGGCTCAGGATTCAGTAAGATGGAGGTGGACCAACTGTATATGGAGGAGCACGGTTGGGAGCCCATGTAAGAGGAGCATCAGTCGGGAAATGCTGGGTTGCTGGTGGGCCTGCTGGCAAATGTCATGGTGGTTGCATCATTGCTGGTGCTGCTCGCCTATGTTGGTCACCTCGACCAAGTTGAGAAGACCTCCAACCGGCTTCTCTACAATCCTAGCCAACGTTACGACGGCCAAGCCCCGCAGTGCTGCAGAACATTTCTGAAGTTGTTTTTTTTGTATGCAAACCAATTTGTACAATAAAACAATAATAGTTTTTTCTTCTTCATAGTTACCTGCTCCCTCCGTCCCATAATATAAGAACGTTTTTGACACTAGTGTAGTGTTAAAAACGTTTTTATATTTTGGGACAGAGGGAGTATGTGGCAGCATACAAATAAAGTGCAAATGTCAGATGTATAAACTAGGTAAATCAGGAATTTTATAGACATGTAAAAAATAGGGATGAAACTTACTGCATCTTGCTCCTGTGATTTCTTCATCCTCGTCTACAACATATCTCGCATAATTCTTGATTATAACATGTTACTCTACTTTATTTGCAAAAAGAAATCAACCAAACAGGTATAGTCTATAGAGTATGACACCCAGCAGGCAACATGCCAGAAGCAGGCAACTCGATACTGGCTAGGGGAGAATACTTTGGGCACCACGCCTCATAGCACAGAAGAGGAGACAGCGAGGTGAAAATGCTGGAATGAAGCATATGTCATCCAAAATGCAGTGAAAACATGAAATTCACGAGGTTAATATAGTTATATGGAGTTGTATACAAGGGGTTCTGAGGAATGAGGACTAATAGCAGATTTACTCAAAGGGAAGTATTTATGTCATTGAATATTTACAATGGAACCATGACAAGTGTACATAGGAGTAACCCGTGCGGACACGTTCCAAGATGCCACCCCATCGGAACTATACATCCCTATGCCAACATACCCTTAGAGTAAAATTAAGGTACACTTGGGCGAAATCTTTCCTTCAAGACACCTTCTAGTAGTTCTATGGACCAATTCAACAACCGTAGTCATATCTTTTTCATGGCCTTCTAGGAGATATTTTTCTGATTGATCTACACTTAAAACCTCCAATGTGGGAGCATTTTCCACCATATGCAAAAGGAACTCAACTTGGCCAGCACATGATTTAAATCCTGTAATATGCAAGCTCTTCAAATTGTTGTACAAACACTCCGGTAGCTTCCTGATAGGTTCAGATTCTTGTACCAAACACACGTCAGGGAGACAAAACTGCAAGTTTGAATGAGAAATGAAGTATGGTGAGAATCCTTGTGAGTTATGACTTATCTATTGTTCATTGTATCTATTATCAGATGTCAAGACCATAATGTGAGTCCGTGAGCAAGTTGCATACAGACCTTATCAAATTTTCACTTTATCTTATGAAAGATTTAGATTGAATAAAAAAATTAGCTTAAAAACAAAGAGAGTGGGATGAAGAACATGTAGGACAGTCTATCTCCATCCCTAGTTCCAGGACAGCATACACAATAACACACATAAAACAACCCAGCACAACAGTTTGCTTATCACGTCTTATACTCGAACAAGTACTTTTAAGTTGTAAGCAAGACAAGGCATAGTCCAAAAATGAGATGTGTAGTGCCTTGAAAAAGTTTTAATGAAGTAATATATACTAATAAGAAGTGAGTGGACTACCAGCAAAGGAGAAACCATCTGTGTACTTACGTGCAGAACTAACTTCTCAATAAAAGGAGCAGACCTCAGAAAAGAGACCAAAGATAAGACATCAAATTCTTGGACATATACCAGCCTCAATTGTAAATATGTCATCTGAGAAAACTTGCATTGGTAACACATCAAATGGGGAATCTGAAAGATAGATAACCAAAGGTCATGATGCGATAATGTGGTATTATAGGATAATCCATGATTTAAAGAATGGTCCGAGAGAAAACCTCTGGTGGTTTACAGGCCGTATCGAGGGTCAGATGTTTCACATTCGTAAGGACTTTAGCAAGCAAATTAATAGCAAGCTCAAAAGTGACTGCAGAAAACGATATGTCCGCACATACCAGTTCCGATGATTTACTGAGGTCAATAGGCACCTTCATTCCTTTGTATTCAAAAGTCGCAAGGTTCACTGCATCGAATGCTATACTTGTTACATCGCAGGACACAATTTTCAAGTATAGCAGATGAGGCAATGGGCTGTAAACCTTTAGTTCACCATTGAGATGGCATCTAACCATACTCAGCCACTCTAGGTTACGACAGTTTGACAACATATATGGAATATCCTTCCCATTGACATTCACTAAGTTCAGGTCAAGCTGCCGTAGTTTAGGGAAACCACTGAAATGCATTGGTGACTGCAAGTCTACAAAGCTAAGACGAATTTTCTGCAGATGACGTACACTGTCCTTGTCTAAGAGCTCAAATGGGAATCTGTACCGATCATCCCGGCCTGCAAGTTGACGCTCTTCTGGTGCTAAATCAAAAACCAGTGCCTTTGTCCGCGATGATACAGCAAAACGAACCCAATCATCAAGATGCTCAACCAACATCCAGTTCAACTCAATTTTGATCGCAAGCTCTTCAACCAGCTTGCCACAGCACTGTGACAGGACTCTATTAACAATGCGAAGGAACATTAAAGTATATACTCTTATCCCATAATTGTTGCTGCCACACAGTGTATCCCCGTCGAAACTCAGTTTAGGACAATCTGTCCACAAGTACCTCCATTGCCTTGACACGGCACTGGTCCTAACAGCCGCATCTAGAGGCAACTTTGAAAAAATTGTCGAAAGTAAGCCCTGCAGCAAAATGATGGTCGCAGGCAAGTAAAAATCAGTAATCTGCAACCAAGAGACGAGCTGGAGCGCAAGATTTTAACAAAGTACCTCTGGAAGGTCTTGAAGCACATCAGTCGGTGGGTCCTTTGCATCATCATAGAAGTAGTCAGACATAACTCCGCATAGCAGAATGCCACACATTTTAGTTTTACACCGATCACTCGCTGTGATTCCCTTGGCATGGATCGCTCCGCAGAGCAGAATGCCCAGCAGCTGGAACCGGCCATTGGCTATTGGCTTTTGAACAAATGATTTATGTTGCCGTATGTGCTCCAATGTAGCTCTGAAAGCCAGGATGATCAACGGTTCAAACCGGTGGCGTGCTATCCTGCTGCTGCTGCTTCTTCGGTGGTCAACATGTGGTTCCTTTGCGTCGTGACAGATGATGTGGTCAGATATAACTCCACATATCAGAATGCCACACAGTTTAAACCGACCGCCGGCCGCTATTCCCTTGGCATGGACAGCTCCGCAAAGCAGAATGCTCAGCAGTTGAAACTGGCCGCTGGCTATCCGCTTTCGACGGAACGCCTCATGCCGTTGTATGTGCTTGCATAATAAAGCTCTGAAAGCCAGAATGATCAATGTGTCGAGCTGATGGATTGCTATTCTCCTCCTGCCGACGCCGCATCGGCGTAGTTGCCCTGGATGGCAATGATCTGTCACAGCAGTTGTGAAATTGAGGATGTTCCCCATTCAGAACTGCAATGGACATGGAAAAAAACCCAATTAAATTAAATTCACTGCTACTCTAATACTAGTACCCCTACGGTCCTACTAACATAACAGAGCAAGTGGATTCCAAAAAGATAGTTGCTTCCTTTACTGGGGGCGGCGGCGGATCTGGGCGTACGTCACTGCAGTTTAAGTAAGCATGCTCATCATACCTTGCCGGAATTGCGGACAGCGGGGAAGGGAACGGCGATGGTGGCTGTCGCCGGGCGCGGAAGGCGGCGACGGACTGTGAACTTTGAGGTCAGCGGCGGCGGAAAACCAATCGCCGACAGTGGGGAAGAAGAAGAACGCACCCAAATTTATTTCCTTTTTTTTCCATATATATATGGTGATGGGAGGCCGAGAGTTTGTTTATCGTGGTAGAAACAAAATAACGTGGGCCCAAGGACTCGTCCTCAGATCCTATTTGCGGCCTGCGGGTGGGCCGGCCCAGTTCGCGGCAGCGCGTGATGCGCTTTGGCTGCTTCGTTATTTCTGCTGCTTTTTGTTTTGTTTCTCCTTTCCGGTTTGTTCTCTCTGTTCTTTCATGTTTTTTCTTTCCAGTCTTTTTACTTTCCTTTCTCTTCTTTTTTGCGGGGGAAAGCATATACTTTAATCAACCAGGGCCTTACAATTAATCTCTACTCCTAATCTCTACTCTCTACTCCTAATGAAGCAGTTGGTAGGCTGGTACTCCGATTTTATTTTCGTCCGGTTTTATTTTCTCCCACCTCCCACGGGTTTTCTTATATATCCATTGGTTTATTTCCACTCCACTCTTTTTCTTTCAAAAATCAGCACTTTCCTGACATATAAAAGATAATGGATCTAACTATCCTAACTAATTCAAATAAACTGATCTCCTTCATTAATAAAATTTGTTTTAGGAAATAAATAATATATTTTCAGGAAACAAATAATAGATTTTAAGAAAATTAACAAGTAAACCATGACAAATAATCTCTACTCCTAATAGAGCAGTTGGTAGCTTGATACTCCAGTTTTATTTTCATCTGGTTTTATTTCCTCCCACCTCCTACGGGTTTTCTTATCCATTGGTTTATTTCCACTCCACTCTTTTTCTTTCAAAAATCAGCACTTTCCTGACATATAAAAGATAATGGATCTAACTATCCTAACTAATTCAAATCAACTGATCTCCCTCATTAATAAAATTTGTTTTAGGAAATAAATAATATATTTTCAGGAAAAAAATGGATTTTAAGAAAATTAACAAGTAAACCAT
>NC_041389.1:718517131-718519723 GCF_002162155.2 Triticum dicoccoides | reverse complement strand
GATACTCCGGTTTTATTTTTGTCCGGTTTTATTTCCTCCCACCTCCAACGAGTTTTCTTATCCATTGGTTTATTTTCACTCCACTCTTGTTCTTTCAAAAATCAGCACTTTCCTGACATATACAAGATAATGGATCTAACTATCCTAACTAATTCAAATCAACTGATCTCCCTAGTTAATAAAATTTATTTTAGGCAATAAATAATATATTTTCAGGAAAAAAATGGATTTTAAGAAAATTAACAAGTAAACCATGACAAATAATCTCTACTCCTAATAGAGCAGTTGGTAGCTTGATACTCCGGTTTTATTTCCTCCCAGCTCCCACGGGTTTTCTTATCCATTGGTTTATTTTTACTCCACTCTTTTTCTTTCAAAAATTAGCACTTTCCTAACATATAAAAGGTAAAGGATCTAACTTTCCTAACTTATTCAAATCAACTAATCTCCCTCATTAATACAATTTGCTTTAGGAAATAAATAATATATTTTCAGGAAAAAAATAACTGATTTTAAGAAAATTAACAAGTAAACCATGACAAATAATCTCTACTCCTAATAGAGCAGTTGGTAGCTTGATACTCCGGTTATATTTTTGTCCGGTTTTATTTCCTCCCACCTCCCATGAATTTTCTTATCCATTTGTTTATTTTCACTCCACTCTTTTTCTTTCAAAAATCAGCACTTTCCTGACATATAGAAGATAATGGATCTAACTATCCTAACTAATTCAAATCAACTGATCTCCCTCATTAATAAAATTTATTTTAGGAAATAAATAATATATTTTCAAGAAACAAATAACGGATTTTAAGAAAATTAACAAGTAAACCATGATAAATAATCTCTACTCCAAATAGAGCAGTTGGTAGCTTGATACTCCGGTTTTATTTTCGTCCGGTTTTATTTCCTCCCACCTCCAACGAGTTTTCTTATCCATTGGTTTATTTTCACTCCACTCTTGTTCTTTCAAAAATCAGCACTTTCCTGACATATAAAAGATAATGGATCTAACTATCCTAACTAATTCAAATCAACTGATCTCCCTAGTTAATAAAATTTATTTTAGGCAATAAATAATATATTTTCAGGAAAAAAATGGATTTTAAGAAAATTAACAAGTAAACCATGACAAATAATGTCTACTCCTAATAGAGAAGTTGGTAGCTTGATACTCCGGTTTTATTTCCTCCCAGCTCCCACGGGTTTTCTTATCCATTGGTCTATTTTTACTCCACTCTTTTTCTTTCAAAAATTAGCACTTTCCTAACATATAAAAGGTAAAGGATCTAACTTTCCTAACTTATTCAAATCAACTAATCTCCCTCATTAATACAATTTGCTTTAGGAAATAAATAATATATTTTCAGGAAAAAAATAACTGATTTTAAGAAAATTAACAAGTAAACCATGACAAATAATCTCTACTCCTAATGGAGCAGTTGGTAGCTTGATACTCCGGTTTTATTTTTGTCCGGTTTTATT
Source organism: Triticum dicoccoides (assembly GCF_002162155.2). NCBI lineage: Eukaryota > Viridiplantae > Streptophyta > Magnoliopsida > Poales > Poaceae > Triticum > Triticum dicoccoides. The sequence goes on along the minus strand of NC_041389.1, from coordinate 718,518,238 downwards.
TCCTCCCAGCTCCCACGGGTTTTCTTATCCATTAGTTTATTTTCTCTCCACTCTTTTTCTTTCAAAAATTAGCACTTTGCGGACATATAAAAGATAAAGGATCTAACTTTCCAAACTTATTCAAATCAACTGATCTCCCTCATTAATAAAATTTATTTTAGAAAATAAATAATATATTTTGAGGAAACAAATAACAGATTTTAAGAAAATTAACAAGTAAACCATGACAAATAATCTCTACTCCTAATAGAGCAGTTGGTAGCTTGATACTCTGGTTTTATTTTTGTCCGGTATTATTTCCTCCCACCTCTTACGGGTTTCTTTTCCATTGGTTTATTTTCACTCCACTCTTGTTCTTTCAAAAATTAGCACTTTCCTGACATATAAAAGATAAAGGATCTAACTATCCTAACTAATTCAAATCAACTGATCTCCCTCATTAATAAAATTTGCTTCAGGAAATAAATAATATATTTTCAGGAAACAAATAATGGATTTTTTAAGAAAATTAACAAGTAAACCATGACAAATAATCTCTACTCCTAATAGAGCAGTTGGTAGCTTGATACTCCGGTTTTATTTCCTCCCAGCTCAAACGGGTTTTCTTATCCATTGGTTTATTTTTACTCCACTCTTTTTCTTTTAAAAATTAGCACTTTCCTGACATATAAAAGATAACCGATCTAACTTTCCTAACTTATTCAAATCAACCGATCTCCCTCATTAATGAAATTTGCTTTAGGAAATAAATAATATATTTTCAGGAAACAAATAACGGATTTTAAGAAAATTAACAAGTAAACCATGACAAATAATCTCTACTCCTAATGGAGCAGTTAGTAACTTGATACTCCGGTTTTATTTTTGTCCGGTTTTATTTCCTCCCACCTCCTACGGGTTTTCTTATCCATTGGTTTATTTTCACTCCACTCTTTTTCTTTCAAAAATCAGCACTTTCCTGACATATAAAAGATAATGTATCTAACTATCCTAACTAATTCAAATCAACTGATCTCCCAAATTAATAAAATTTGTTTTAGGAAATAAATAATATATTTTCAGAAAACAAATAATGGATTTTAAGAAAATTAACAAGTAAACCATGAA
>NC_041389.1:718513897-718515631 GCF_002162155.2 Triticum dicoccoides | reverse complement strand
AATGGAGCAGTTGGTAACTTGATACTCCGGTTTTATTTTCGTCCGGTTTTATTTCCTCCCACCTCCTACGGGTTTTCTTATCCATTGGTTTATTTTCACTCCACTCTTGTTCTTTCAAAAATTAGCACTTTCCTGACATATAAAAGATAACGGAACTAACTATCCTAACTAATTCAAATCAACTGATCTCCCTCATTAATAAAATTTGCTTCAGGAAATAAATAATATATTTTCAGGAAACAAATAATGGATTTTAAGAAAATTAACAAGTAAACCATGACAAATAATCTCTACTCCTAATAGAGCAGTTGGTAGCTTGATACTCCGGTTTTATTTCCTCCTAGCTCCCACGGGTTTTCTTATCCATTGGTTTATTTTTACTCCACTCTTTTTCTTTCAAAAATTAGCACTTTCCTAACATATAAAAGGTAACGGATCTAACTTTCCTAACTTATTCAAATCAACCGATCTCCCTCATTAATGCAATTTGCTTTAGGAAATAAATAATATATTTTTAGGAAAAAAATAACTGATTTTAAGAAAATTAACAAGTAAACCATGACAAATAATCTCTACTCCTAATGGAGCAGTTGGTAGCTTGATACCCCGGTTTTACTTTTGTCCGGTTTTATTTCCTCCCAGCTCCCACGGGTTTTCTTATCCATTAGTTTATTTTCTCTCCACTATTTTTCTTTCAAAAATTAGCACTTTCCGGACATATAAAAGATAACTGATCTAACTTTCCTAACTTATTCAAATCAACTGATCTCCCTCATTAATAAAATTTATTTTAGAAAATAAATAATATATTTTGAGGAAACAAATAATGGATTTTAAGAAAATTAACAAGTAAACCATGACAAATAATCTCTACTCCTAATAGAGCAGTTGGTAGCTTGATACTCCGGTTTTATTTTTGTCCGGTTTTATTTCCTCCCACCTCTTACGGGTTTTCTTATCCATTGGTATATTTTCACTCCACTCTGGTTCTTTCAAAAATTAGCACTTTCCTGACATATAAAAGATAAAGGATCTAACTATCCTAACTAATTCAAATCAACTGATCTCCCTCATTAATAAAATTTGCTTCAGGAAATAAATAATATATTTTCAGGAAAAAAATAATGGATTTTAAGAAAATTAACAAGTAAACCATGACAAATAATCTCTACTCCTAATAGAGCAGTTGGTAGCTTGATACTCCGTTTTATTTCCTCCCAGCTCCCACGGGTTTTCTTATCCATTGGTTTATTTTTACTCCACTCTTTTTCTTTCAAAAATTAGCAATTTCCTAACATATAAAAGATAACGGATCTAACTTTCCTAACTTATTCAAATCAACCGATCTCCCTCATTAATGAAATTTGCTTTAGGAAATAAATAATATATTTTCAGGAAACAAATATCGGATTTTAAGAAAATTAACAAGTAAACCATGACAAATAATCTCTACTCCTAATGGAGCAATTGGTAGCTTGATACTCCGGTTTTATTTTTGTCCGGTTTTATTTCCTCCCAGCTCCCACGGGTTTTCTTATCCATTGGTTTATTTTCACTCCACTCTTTTTCTTTCAAAAATTAGCACTTTCCTGACATATAGAAGATAACGGATCTAACTTTCCTAACTTATTCAAATCAACCGATCTCCCTGATTAATGAAATTTGCTTTAGGAAATAAATAATATATTTTCTGGAAACAAATAACAGATTTTAAGAAAATTAACAAGTAAACCA
>NC_041389.1:718509922-718511290 GCF_002162155.2 Triticum dicoccoides | reverse complement strand
AAATTAGCACTTTCCTAACATGTAAAAGATAACGGATCTAACTTTCCTAACTTATTCAAATCAACCGATCTCCCTCATTAATGCAATTTGCTTTAGGAAATAAATAATATATTTTCAGGAAACAAATAATGGATTTTAAGAAAATTAACAAGTCAACCATGACAAATAATCTCTACTCCTAATGGAGCAGTTGGTAGCTTGATACTCCGGTTTTATTTTTGTCCGGTTTTATTTGCTCCCAGCTCCCACGGGTTTTCTTATCCATTAGTTTATTTTCACTCCACTCTTTTTCTTTCAGAAATTAGCACTTTTCGGACATATAAAAGATAACGGATCTAACTTTCCTAACTTATTCAAATCAACTGATCTCCCTCATTAATGAAATTTGCTTTAGGAAATAAATAATATATTTTCAGGAAAAAAATAACGGATTTTAAGAAAATTAACAAGTAAACCATGACAAATAATCTCTACTCCTAATGGAGCAGTTGGTAGCTTGATACTCCGGTTTTATTTTTGTCCGGTTTTATTTCCTCCCACCTCCTACGGGTTTTATTATCCATTGGTTTATTTTCACTCCACTCTTTTTCTTTCAAAAATTAGCACTTTCCTAACATATAAAAGATAACGGATCTAACTTTCCTAACTTATTCAAATCAACCGATCTCCCTCATTAATGCAATTTGCTTTAGGAAATAAATAATATATTTTCAGGAAACAAATAATGAATTTTAAGAAAATTAACAAGTAAGCCATGACAAATAATCTCTACTCCTAATGGAGCAGTTGGTAGCTTGATACTCCGGTTTTATTTTTGTCCGGTTTTATTTCCTCCCAGCTCCCACGGGTTTTCTTATCCATTAGTTTATTTTCACTCCACTCTTTTTCTTTCAGAAATTAGCACTTTCCGAACATATAAAAGATAACGGATCTAACTTTCCTAACTTATTCAAATCAACTGATCTCCCTCATTAATGAAATTTGCTTTAGGAAATAAATAATATATTTTCAGGAAAAAAATAACGAATTTTAAGAAAATTAACAAGTAAACCATGACAAATAATCTCTACTCCTAATGGAGCAGTTGGTAGCTTGATACTCTGGTTTTATTTTTGTCCGGTTTTATATCCTCCCAGCTCCCACGGGTTATCTTATCCATTGGTTTATTTTCACTCCACTCTTTTTCTTTCAAAAATTAGCACTTTCCTAACATATAAAAGATAACGGATCTAACTTTCCTAACTTATTCAAATCAACCGATCTCCCTCATTAATGCAATTTGCTTTAGGAAATAAATAATATATTTACAGGAAACAAAGAATGGATTTTAAGAAAATTAACAAGTAAACCATGACAAATAATCTGTAT
>NC_041389.1:718504848-718507463 GCF_002162155.2 Triticum dicoccoides | reverse complement strand
AAATCAACTGATCTCCCTCATTAATGAAATTTGCTTTAGGAAATAAATAATATATTTTCAGGAAAAAAATAACGGATTTTAAGAAAACTAACAAGTAAACCATGACAAATAATCTCTACTCCTAATGGAGCAGTTGGTAGCTTGATACTCCGGTTTTATTTTTGTCCGGTTTTATTTCCTCCCAGCTCCCACGGGTTTTCTTATCCATTAGTTTATTTTCACTCCACTCTTTTTCTTCCAAAAATTAGCACTTTCCGGACATATAAAAGATAACGGATCTAACTTTCCTAACTTATTCAAATCAACTGATCTCCCTCATTAATGAAATTGGCTTTAGGAAATAAATAATATATTTTCAGGAAAAAATAACTGATTTTAAGAAAATTAACAATAAACCATGACAAATAATCTCTACTCCTAATGGAGTAGTTGGTAGCTTGATACTCCGGTTTTATTTTTGTCCGATTTTATTTCCTCCCAGCTCCCATGGGTTTTCTTATCCATTAGTTTATTTTCACTCCACTCTTTTTCTTTCAAAAATTAGCACTTTCCGGACATATAAAAGATAACGGATCTATCTTTCCTAACTTATTCAAATCAACGGATCTCCCTCATTAATAAAATTTGTTTTAGGAAAAAAATAATATATTTTCAGGAAACAAATAAAACCGGTCTCCCTCATTAATGCAATTTGCTTTAGGAAATAAATAATATATTTTCAGGAAACAAATAATGGATTTTAAGAAAACTAACAAGTAAACCATGACAAATAATCTCTACTCCTAATGGAGCAGTTGGTAGCTTGATACTCCGGTTTTATTTTTGTCCGGTTTTATTTCCTCCCAGCTCCCACGGGTTTTCTTATCAATTAGTTTATTTTCACTCCACTCTTTTTCTTTCAAAAATTAGCACTTTCCGGACATATAAAAGATAACGGATCTAACTTTCCTAACTTATTCAAATCAACTGATCTCCCTCATTGATGAAATTTGCTTTAGGAAATAAATAATATATTTTCAAGAACAAATAACTGATTTTGAGAAACTTAACAAGTAAACCATGACAAATAATCTCTACTCCTAATAGAGCAGTTGGTAGCTAGATACTCCGGTTTTATTTTCGTCCGACTTTATTTCCTCCCACCTTTTACGGGTTTTCTTATCCATTGGTTTATTTTCACTCCACTCTTGTTCTTTCAAAAATTAGCACTTTCCTGACATATAAAAGATAACGGATCTAACTATCCTAACTAATTCAAATCAACTGATCTCCCTCATTAATAAAATTTGCTTCAGGAAATAAATAATATATTTTCAGGAAACAAATAATGGATTTTAAGGAAATTAACAAGTAAACCATGACAAATAGTCTCTACTCCTAATAGAGCAGTTCGTAGCTTGATACTCCGGTTTTATTTCCTCCCAGCTCCCACGGGTTTTCTTATCCATTGGTTTATTTTTACTCCACTCTTTTTCTCTAAAAAATTAGCACTTTCCTAACATATAAAAGATAACGGATCTAACTTTCCTAACTTATTCAAATCAACCGATCTCCCTTATTAATGCAATTTGCTTTAGGAAATAAATAATATGTTTTCAGGAAACAAATAATGGGTTTTAAGAAAATTAACAAGTAAACCATGACAAATAATCTCTACTCCTAATGGAGCAGTTGGTAGCTTGATACTCCGGTTTTATTTTTGTCCGGTTTTATTTCCTCTCAGCTCCCATGGGTTTTCTTATCCATTGGTTTATTTTCATTCCACTCTTTTTCTTTCAAAAATTAGCACTTTCCTGACATATAAAAGATAACGGATTTAACTTTCCTAACTTATTCAAATCAACCGATCTCCCTCATTAATGAAATTTGCTTTAGGAAATAAATAATATATTTTCAGGAAAAAAATAACTGATTTTAAGAAAATTTACAAGTAAACCATGACAAATAATCTCTACTCCTAATGGAGCAGTTGGTAGCTTGATACTACGGTTTTATTTTTGTCCGGTTTTATTTCCTCCCACCTCCTACGGGTTTTATTATCCATTGGTTTATTTTCACTCCACTCTTTTTCTTTCAAAAATTAGCACTTTCCTAACATATAAAAGATAACGGATCTAACTTTCCTAACTTATTCAAATCAACCGATCTCCCTCATTAATGCAATTTGCTTTAGGAAATAAATAATATATTTTCAGGAAACAAATAATGGATTTAAAGGAAATTAACAAGTAAACCATAACAAATAATCTCTACTCCTAATGGAGCAGTTGGTAGCTTGATACTCCGGTTTTATTTTTGTCCGGTTTTATTTCCTCCCAGCTCCCACGGGTTTTCTTATCCATTAGTTTATTTTCACTCCACTCTTTTTCTTTCAGAAATTAGCACTTTCCGGACATATAAAAGATAACGGATCTAACTTTCCTAACTTATTCAAATCAACTGATCTCCCTCATTAATGAAATTTGTTTTAGGAAATAAATAATATATTTTCAAGAAAAAAATAACGTATTTGAAGAAAATTAACAAGTAAACCATGACAAATAATCTCTACTCCTAATGGAGCAGTTGGTAGCCTCATACTCCGGTTCTATTTTTGTTCGGTTTTATTTCCTCCC
>NC_041389.1:718473173-718504404 GCF_002162155.2 Triticum dicoccoides | reverse complement strand
GGGTTTTCTTATCCATTGGTTCATTTTCACTCCACTCTTGTTCTTTCAAAAATTAGCACTTTCCTGACATATAAAAGATAACGGATCTAACTATCCTAACTAATTTAAATCAACTGATCTCCCTCATTAATAAAATTTGCTTCAGGAAATAAATAATATATTTTCAGGAAACAAATAATGGATTTTAAGGAAATTAACAACTAAACCATGACAAATAATCTCTACTCCTAATAGAGCAGTTCTTAGCTTGATACTCCGGTTTTATTTCATCCCAGCTCCCACGGGTTTTCTTATCCATTGGTTTATTTTTACTCCACTCTTTTTCTTTCAAAAATTATCACTTTCCTAACATATAAAAGATAACGGATCTAACTTTCCTAACTTATTCAAATCAACAAGTAAACCATGACAAATAATCTCTACTCCTAATGGAGCAGTTGGTAGCTTGATACTCCGGTTTTATTTTTGTCCGGTTTTATTTCCTCTCAGCTCCCATGGGTTTTCTTATCCATTGGTTTATTTTCATTCCACTCTTTTTCTTTCAAAAATTAGCACTTTCCTGACATATAAAAGATAACGGATTTAACTTTCCTAACTTATTCAAATCAACCGATCTCCCTCATTAATGAAATTTGCTTTAGGAAATAAATAATATATTTTCAGGAAAAAAATAACTGATTTTAAGAAAATTTACAAGTAAACCATGACAAATAATCTCTACTCCTAATGGAGTAGTTGGTAGCTTGATACTCCGGTTTTATTTTTGTCCGGTTTTATTTCCTCCCACCTACGGGTTTTATTATCCATTGGTTTATTTTCACTCCACTCTTTTTCTTTCAAAAATTAGCACTTTCCTAACATATAAAAGATAACGGATCTAACTTTCCTAACTTATTCAAATCAACAAATAACGGATTTTAAGAATACGTTCTCCTGGTGGCTGGTGGATGGAGGCATGGCTCCGGTCCTACGGATCGGTTTTTGGGGTCCTTCTACATGGATCTGGCCTCCTGTGATGGTGGTGGCGAGGAGCATGGTGACGTGATACTATGGGCATGTTCGGCAATCCACCTTCTCCGTGAAATTCGAGGATCAGCGGAGCACCTGTTCCCCCGCTCCGCAATTTTTAATTTCAACTCCGCCAGCTCCGGGACCAAGAGTGTGGAGCGGTGGGATGCCGAACATGCCTTAAATATAGTAGATGAATCTCAAGCTGAGTTTAATTGCAACCATTTAGAAGAATAAAGAAAATTACTGCATTTCATAACTGATTTTTGTCTCTCTTTTTATTTTGTTTCTTTTTTTATTTATACCTTTCTTTATCTTTAGTTTTATCTAATTAATTGATAGTATCTACCGGCTTGAACTTGAATTTGATTGCCTTCCATACTTCACAAGTTGTGGCTAGTTCAAAACTCCATTTGAGCATGATCACGCCCTTCTTACGAGCGTGTACACAGGCTTTTAAAGCCACTCAATTAGCTGTTGCACCAGGTGCATTTCCTCCCATTAGGATGGAGCACATGTTCGGAAGTTCTGTAAGGGATCACACACGGGGAATTTATTCAAGTTGGGGCTCTCGACATGGAGGTAATACCCTTCTCTTGCTTTTCCTTTGATTGATTATAGGAAAACGCCTCGCGTGATTCATGGGGATGTTGCTACCGAGAGTATGACTAGATGTCAGATGCCTCAAACTACTGTGTGGCCTCACCTTATAAAGGGGGACAAGACCTAGGGTTACACATCTTACTAACCGACCTGGAGTCTTAATCTGACGAGGAGCCCCTGACTTGTACACTCCTTCTAGAAGGAGAGCTCCCTACGCGGCTAAAGGCCTTGGGAACACCTAGGCCTATTGGGCCCTGAGGCCAACCTATAATATAGATTCCCGACCAACGCCCCCCCCCCCCAATGCTATACACCGTTTGTAGCCGAACAATGAAATCTTGATGAGCTCCGTTTCTATCTTTTGTACCTAGTTGTAGCACCCAAACATTTCTCCCGTAGTCCATTGAATGATCCGGCCTCTGTAGCTCTGATTCAAATGAGTTGGACACTTTTTTTCTTGAGAAACTAAACAAGCCGGACACTGATAAGGGTTTCGATGATCAAGCTACCCAGCCGTCTGGGCCAGGTCATAGTCTTGTCCTAACTAGGCATCTGTACTCAAGAAGATCTAGTCCCACCAAAGGCATTGTTCTGTCGCTATCGCTGGGCCTCGCTTCATGTGCCCATGATCCGCGCCATAGCTTCCAGTATACCCAAGTATCCTTCCTGTCTGCCTTAGGAGGTGTGAAAGCACCATAGCAAGACCCTAGAGATCCCATGCTAGAGGCTGAAGGAGAGCGAACCAGACATGGGTCATATTCATCTCCTCCGGGTGAGTCCATCCTTGCATATGATCTGTCACTACGATTAGGATAGCGGCGAGAGAGGGGGCATCAGTTATGACGGCGGAAGATTGACGGAGATTTTGAATTTTCGGGATTTTGTGTGGGGTTTGGGGGGTTAATATAGTAATTAGATTAGAGTGAAATTAGGTGGTTGCTTTCCCAAATCCAATTCCATTTGTTCAAGACTCATCCCAAATTCATCCAAAAAATTCATTGTTCTGTCTAAAATTCAGAATTCAAAACCAGGGCGACAAGTTTAATTCCAACATTTTTTAAGCAATGCCTACCGCTGCTCTACATTTTCCCCTAATTTCCTTTCGCCGACACACCCATGTCCGTGATCCTCGAACCACTTTCTTCGCTCCGACACGGCCAACTTGCTGCTAAACCGTGTCAAGCTACGATGCCTCTCTCTTAGAGCTAGTCAGGCGTGTGCTTCTGCAATGTTGTCCTCATCAAGTCCTAGATTTGGAAGGACGCTGCCAGGCTCCTCTCTATGCAGATGAAGCATTCGTCCTCTGCATGCAAAAATCAAAATGGTCAAGAACTGAATAGCAGATAGTTTATTTTTTTTCTTTTTTTGCAAGTGAATGGCAGATCGTTTCTAGAAGAACAATGGATGTCCAAGACGCATCATCGACACATAACCATACCAGACATCACCCATGGGTCAAAGAAGTTATCAAGCCGCGTTCAGAATGCCCACCCTTTTGGGTCTGGTGGCACTAAAAGTAAACTCCAAAAATGTTTTTGTGGTGTGGAAGTACTCGAATGGTTATTTTGATCCTGAAGAGAAATATGTCTCTTACAGGTGCTTTATTTATCTCGCTGACATAATACAAAATTGTAACTTAGCTATTCTAGCCCACCATCTTTTCCGCTCTTCAAAAGGCTTGATTTATTTAGGTGACTATCCTTTTTAATTAATTTTCAAATCATAATACCAAGATGTAAGTCCAAACACAAACAAGCCTTTTCCTTCTTGTCAACAAGGATATTGATGGACCTCGCAAAAAGGAAAAACAAGAATATCCATGGGGACATGTACAGGGTCTCATTGCCATTCGGACATTTTAGGCGCAAGGAAACGGGGTCGTTACGCTTCCCCGAGGAACACCACCAACAACAACACACCCCAAGGCAACACACTCAAGGGTTATGAGGCTGAGTTCGCCCAGGTTTTCGAGCTCATCTGAGCCAACAGTGGCAGATGATTGCCTCAAGTTCTTTTTTCTTTTTGAAACACATATCTACTCTTTTATCAATGCACACGGTACATTTTTCATATACTTGTGGAAGACTTTTTTGATACGGGTTGAACATTTTTCAAATACATAGTGAACATTCATCTAAATACATGCTTTGAACCTTTCTTCGAGTACATATTCAAAAAAATCAAATACACGTTGAGCATACTTTTACATTGTATTTGTATATACATTTTCAAAAATATACGAACATATTTTAAAATGCATGAACATTTTTGTAAATTTGACACACATTGTTTTTGAATGTTACAAATTTTTAAACTACACGGACATTTTTCTCATATTGTATAAACACTTTTCAAATATTTCATAAGCAAATTTTGGAAATGCTTGAACATTAAAAAAAAAGTCACATAGATGTTTTAATAGTATCAACATTTTTAAAAGTTGCACGACCATTTTTATGCATTGTGATAACATTTTTAAATGTGTGATGGATGTTTTCAGTAAATTATTTCTTGAAATTTATAATATTTTCAAAATGTAAACAAAGGAAAAAAAATAAGAAAAAAATGAACCTAACACTATAGGGCCGGCCAACTTACACTCACTTGAAGCGATGCTATTCTCCATATGGCCACAAGCGATATATAGGATTGCCCAAGTAGCACAACGGCCTTGTTGGGTGTCATGGGATGTTATGACGCTTCCAAAAAAATGGGAGGCCTTCAGATATTGTATATTAAAAAAATTCAATGTATATAAAAAAATTGTTCATTGTATATTATACAATAGTATTCAGTGTGTATTTATAGAATAATATTCAGTGTGTATTTTCGAAAAATATCACATAATATAAAATGTTCAATATATATATAAACATCACCATATATTTTTAAAATGTTCATCTAAAACTAAAAAAGGTGTTCATATATTATAGTTCAGTATAAATGATTTTCAGTGTGTATAACAAATTGTTCGTATATTATACAATAATGTTCAGTATGTATTTATAAAATAATTTTCAGTATGTATTTACAAAAATATCGCATAATAAATAGTTCAGTCTAAATTTAAAATATGTCGAGTACTGGGAAAACGCTCACCGTTTACTACAAAACCTATATAAAAAGGAAATGTGCGTAAATATAAAATGGAAAACCCGAAGAATACCAAAGATCTAAAAGCTAAAAGAAAATTTAAAATGATTTTACACAATAATTTTTTAATACACGTCGAACCTTTTTTGAAATGTGGCCCCTGACTAGTGGGTCCCACCCATCCGTTTCAGCGTCAATACATGTACATTTCAAAAAAGGTTCGACATGTATTAAAAATTTATTGTGTAAAATCATGTTTAATTTTCTTTTTTCTTTTTAGATCTTGGGTATTCGATGAAACAGTTGCTGAACATAGTTGTCCCGCAACAAGAAATACAAAAAAAAAACGCATTAAAAAAATGAAACAGTTGTCCCGCAACAAAAATGGTTTTGACATTTTTATAAAAAATTTTGAGCATCGAATCTATCGAACGAAGTGGCGTAGCGCAGTGGTCACCGCGCTTTTCCCTCAGGCCTTGTTCGGTTGTGTATGAATCCGAGTGGATTGAAGGGGTTTGAGGGGGATTTAAACCTCTTCTAAGTCAAAATACGAACCAATCCTTGCCAATCCCCTCCAATCCTCTTGGGGAGAGGATTAACCAAACAAAGCCTCAGGTAGTGCGTTGCGGGTTCGAATCCTCGCGGGCGCGCGTAATGTATTTTTACTGGTTTTGAGCTTTTTCCGCAAAAGAGGCCCTTTGTGTGATTAAATATAAAGCGAGGGGTCTTTCTATGAAAGAAAATGCCATGTCAGCCCCTGACAGGCGGGCCCTGCTGTCAGTTTCCCGTCAATGCGTGTTTTATAGGTCGTTTAGTCCGTTCCACAACGCCTCGCCCCAAAGTTGGTACTGACACGTAAAAAATACCAAACTTGGTACCAATCTGCTTTCAATGCTCCAATTGTGGTACTTCTGTGCAATTAACTCGATTTTTAATTTGGCACTTTCTCTCTCGCCAAGCATGTCGGATGTTGCAAGAAACTTTTTCTTTTAGTGCTAGAATCCTAAAAGCAACATATTTCCCAAAAGCATCGTTATTTGAGGCGGAATTGGGCTCACATCCCTCTCAAATCTGGAGATTAATTTCAGATGGGAGAGACATTTTGGCCGAAGGAGTACAAGGATTGGAGACGGAGCACCAACAAACATTGGGCCACAAAACTACATTCGCAGGGACAACATAATGAGGTCGTTATCTTCTTTGATTTAACACCCGCTGCAACTTGTATCGAAACTCATCGACGACACCTCAGCTACTTGGCGATAGGAGTTGGTCTGGTCAGTTTTTCTTCCCTTTGATGATGAAGCTATCTTACAAATCCCCTTGTGCACACGACATGTAAACGATTTCTAGGCTTGGAGTGCAAACCGAAAGGGCTTATTTCGATGAGTTTGGCATATAATATGACAATTAAGGTAAAGATAAGAGATGAGAATTGGCTCAATGTACGGGAAAGATCATTAGATAGCGCGACATAGCCCAGCGGGTGGTCGTCCCTTAGGAATATCATGATCCCAGCCAAAATTAAGGTGTTCCTGTGGTATCTGGCTCAACACTCCTTAGAACACATGGCGACAACGACCATCTGCTCATTCTACAGCATGGAGGATACATGGAGGCATGCATTGTTGAGTTTTAATATGGCCAGGAGTATATGGGCACTTTATTCAGAACTCATGGTTAAGCATATGTTTCCGAAAACATGAAAAAAAAAACAAAGAACTGGTTGAGTATGCCTGAGTCTTTGTCGCGGGAAGAGTTCACGTGGATGGTGGTCAAGCTGTAGTGCAGTTTGGAGTTCACGGAGAAAGTTATCTATGTGAAAATATGCCCAATGAATGGGGAGATTTTTAGAAATTCATCAAACTCTAAAGAAAGTCTTCAGTTCAAAATATGCCGGTAGGAAAGAGCAGGTCGAGCCGAATCAGGCCGCGCGAATCTCAAAGCTCCCTGCCGAGGACGAAAGCTCGGTACCAAGTCAAACGACTCGCCAACGGGCTCCCCAAAATCCCCAAATCAATTCCGTAACCGCTCGCCAACCAACCAACGGCCAACGCAACTCCGGCCACAGCCATGGCGCAGCGCTCTCTGCTGCTCTTCCTCCGCGGCGCGCTCCGCCTGCTTCACCGCCGCCGCCGCCGCCTCGCCCAGCCGCCGGCGGGCCTCCGCGAGCTCGCGCGCCTTCTCCTCCCGCTCCTCCCGCGTCCGCGCGCCGCCGCTTCCGAGGCCTCCACGGCCAGCAGCAGCATCGCCGCGCTGCTCCTCTCCGCGGGGATCCGGCGCCTCCCGCGCGACCTTCTGCTCGCCGTCGATGGGGCGGAGGGCCGCGGCGACCTGGACGACGAGGCCGCCCGGCAGCTGGTACTAGGCGTCGTGCTCGCCAGACTTGGCGCAGGGCGCGCTCCGGTCCACGCGGAAGCGGCGGGCGGAGAAGCCGCGCTGGCACCGCCGGCCAACCCCATCGACGACTTCTACCACGACGCGGTGGCGGGGGCCATCCTTGTCTTCGTCCACGCCCTCCTCCGCCTCGCGCCACCGCCAGCGGGCCCGGCCGAGCAGGCCGCGTCCGAGGCCGCCACGGCCACCTGCAGCATCATCGCGCTGCTCCTCGCCTTCGACGGGGTCCTCGATCTCGGTGACCCACGCGCCGGGAGGCTTCTCATCTGCGTCTTCCTCGCCTGGGTGCGCGCGAGGCACGCGCCCGTCCACGCGGCCGCGGTGCCCGGAGAAGCTGCGCTGGCCCCCGATGATGCCCCGCAGAACACCGATGAGGACCCTGATGATGCCCCGCAGAACGCCGACGAGGACCCCGGTGATGCCCCGCAGAAGGCCGACGAGGACCCCCGTGATGCCCTGCAGAACGCCTACGAGGACCCCGATGATGCCCTGCAGAACGCCGACGAGGACCCGATTGACAGCCCGCAAGCCCAACGAGGAGGAGAAAACGGCGACCGTCATCGTGTCGACTATCCGGGAGGCCTGTACACCTCTGGGACAAGGGCGGCAGCATCATGGTGGACGTGCCGGCCCACCTCCAGTACCTCAGCTCACGAGGTGCGACACCTGCTGCCCTGCGACGAGGTCCCGTCCTCAACCTCATCCTCACCAGCACCGGCGGGCAATGGCGCTGCTGATTCTCGCATGCTTAGTTGCAATTTCATATTGAGCTGCTGCAGAACCTGAACCAAGATGACTTGTTGTTGCTTAGTTGCAATTTCATATTGAACTGTTGTAGAAACTTGTTTTGCTCTGTTTCCTGGTTGCAGTGTTGCAGTTTCAGCTGCAGAAACTGAACCAAAGCTGGTTTGTTGCTTAGTTTCAGACTCAGTTTCATATTGCTGCATGCAGAAACTGAACCAAAGCTGGTGTGTAGCGGCTTGGTGTCGAATCATGTTGCTGCATGCATAAACTCAACTGAATCAAATTGGTCTGTTGCTTACTTTCGATCCGAGTGAACTGGACCAAATTGATTGTTGCTTTTAGTTTCAAAATCTGTCGTTGTGATCACGGGTCTTTGTTATGCGTCATTTTGTTTCTCGGAACCGTATGAGATCTTTGTGTCAAAAGCGCTGTCCTTATGATTGTTGTTTTGCGTTTCTCGAAACGGTATTATATCTTCGTGTCGAAAACAAGTACAAAACCACTCTAGGTATACAGCAGTCCTGAATCATGCCCTGCCGATTCCGTTTTCAGTACTTAGCCTCCATCAAAAGAAACAGGGTATTCTTTCATATGCTGGAAATTGGATACCTTGATGTCCATTAAAAGCACTTTTGCATTCAGGTAGATCATACACAGAACAACGCACATCCGATCAAGTGGAACATAATATAAGTCATCATCTATTTCACGGTGAGAAGCGAGCTATCAAATATCCACTGTCAAGTTGATGGAAGGCTCCTCAAACACCCCGCTCAACCTCATTCGACAACCTGCGACTGCTGCACGGAATCCTTCAGAACATCGGTGATCAACTTACTGTACCTCTCAGCCGCCTTCTTTTCCATGCAAGTCCTGATAACAGGAGGCCGAGAAATGTTAAGCCGCTTAGTGTACAATATCATCACTTCCCTTATTATGATGGTGTACATGTTATTAAAATAGCAAAAACCTGACATAATTCGATAACACCATTACATATTAATTTTCCTCACCTTCAGCATGTTCCATGTCTTACAACCTACTCCCTCTGTACCGTAATAGTTGTCGCCGGGGGGATTCTCCGACCAGGTGAAAAGCTAGGAAAGTACAGAACTACCCCTAATCTGAAATCATCATCTTCCTCCATCAACCCCTCCGCCAGGCCCCTCCTTGTCGCCAGGGGCGGAGCTGGAGCAAATGTTACCCGATGCACCACTTTAACTAAGGAGTAAAATTTTCAAGCAGCGATGCATTGAATAAGAGTTTGTTTCACAGCTTCTAGCACATTTTATCGGATGTAATAGAAGGCAGTGAGTAAAAACAGAATGTAGCTATCAAAATGTTTACTATAATGCTAAAAAAAGGGGCAAAATTACTTGAAAAGGTTCTCTTGCATTTGGAAATTCCAGAATACATCCTCCGACAGCAGGGCACAATAATGTACAAGATAAAAACGGAATTAAACTTTCTAGTAGAACATAATAAAATGTCCAAATGAAAGTATTTAAATGGCTAAAAAATTGGAAATTACCTTTAGTACGTTTGATCAATTTTCTCTTGCCCGGATGATATTGAATCTCCTCTTCCCTATTTATGTGTTCCGGAACATCCTGTGCTGATGCTTTCTTTTGAGAATAAATGAAATATAACCTAATTAGAAGTTATAGTATTTGTATTTGACAATGAATGAAATATAACCTAATTAGAATTCAGAAGTTATAACCCTAGAAAATGTATGATGCTTTGTCAAAACATAGTGGTTTATTCTATTTGTTACTAGTTTATACATAACGGACTAATCATTGCAGTTTGTAAACGAAATTAGGAACGGCAAGATAAAGGTGTTACCATTGTGGCCTTTGATACGCATGGAAACGAAGATTCAAGATCGGAAAGGTTGCCAAATTACGGAGCGTTGGACCGGCCGACGGCGTGCGGCGTCGTTCGCGTGCATCGCGTCATCACCAGAGGACTCGGGGTCCGTAGCCTGCGGCCGTGCGGCGGCCGTCGGCCGGTGCCCTGCCGCCGCCGCCTGTGTACGCAAGGGCGAGCGTATGGAGGGGCCGGATCTGTACGCCACAGACCTGATCGATGGATGGATTTTTTTTTAGTTTTTTTATAAGTGGAGGAAGTTGGATCGATTAGGCTACGAGAGGGGGAGGTGCGTATGCTCGCGTTTTCCGCACTGGCCCAACACGGTAACGCAGCAGGCCGGAGGAGTGGCTGAATAGGGCCGACCCTGATGCACTGCTCTTGGGCCAACCTGATGCACTGGGCCTTCGTAATTGATAAGTACTACTAGCAAATATTTGGACCCGTATTCCTGTGCATACGGGACGGCCCAATGGGCTCCGCCCCTGCTTGTCGCCCCTGCTCCACCCCTCCTTGTCGCCCCTGCTCCACCCCTCCTTGTCACCCCTGCTCCACCCCTCCGCCAGGCTCCTCCTCGTCGCCCATCCATCACCTGCCCCAAGCGCTACCAGATCCATCACCACGTTGAGCAGCAGATCATCAGCACGCCCCGGGAGAAGCAGCAGCACCTTGTTGAGCAGCAGATCATCAGCATCATCTCCGGTTGGATCAGTGCAGCAGAGCATCAGGTCGTCGCTATGAATTGACCAGCAACATCTCCGGTTGATCATCAGATCTTGCAGCGAGCATGAGCATGTGTTAACAGGATCATAGGCATGTGTATGAGTAAAATGACAGAGCACATTAGATTGTGTGTAACAGAATCTAAAGAAGATGTCACAGTAGATGTACTGAAAAATGAGTACAGTAGACATCACCATTTGTAACTACAGTACTCCTTTCATTTGTTTGAAATTTTCAGTAGATGTCACAGTAGCATGATGAAATTTTCAGTTAAAACCATTTGTTTGAAAAAGGAGTACAGAATTTGTTTGTAACCATTGACAGAGAAGTAGTTTCAGAAAAACTTAACTGAAAGCACTAGCATTTGTTAGCATTATCATTTGATCATTAGCATTATCATTACAAACACTAGCATTTTAATGTTCCAAGTAGAAATCCAAGCTAAATACAAGAAAAACCATTAGAAACGACGCAAGTTCATCAAATTATTGCTAATGCTACTAGACTAGTACTCCAGCCATGTGTACTAGACTAGTACTTCTGCAAGCAATGGCAGGCAGCAATTTCCATGCATGAAAAGGGAAAGAAGTACTCATACATTGAGAGAGAGAGAGAGAGAGAGAGAGAGAGAGAGAGAGCTCACCAGCCTTTGCAGGGACAGCACTCCAGCAGCCAACGCCATGCTTGAGGATGTAGTCCCTCAGTCTCTAGTCCTCCTCAGGATACCATAGCCCCTTCCTGAAAAAGTTAACTGAAAACACTAGCATTTGTTAGCATTATCATTTCAGTTAAATTTAATTGAAAATTAGTGCAAGGGATTCATTAACTGAAAATATTTGTTAGCGTTATCATTTGATCATATTCAGTTAAAGTTAACTGAATATTTTCATTTAACTGTTTTTTTTTCAGTTAACTTTAACTGAAACTGAAAATTTTCAGTTAAAGTTACTCCAAGCAAAAGTCCTACAATAAATTACTCCAAGCTACTCCATTTTAAGCACAGAATCAAGTGCACAGAGTTAAGCAATATTACTCTGCATCAGTTAACAAGTTTCAGTTAACTCCACATCAGCAACTCAAGTTTCAGTTAACAAGACCAATATTACTATCTTGTATTTCTATGACATGGAAATCATACAAAATGTATCAGTTTAAGATTCAATTCAACGGATACACTAGGAAAAATGACGTAAATTAAAAATTACCTTAAGTCCAGGAGCAGCAGCTCAGCTCTGCAGCTGCGTGCTTGCCTGAGTAGGTAAGCAGCAAGCTCGAGCAGCGGAGGCAGCTGCTGGCGCCCGATGCACAGGCCAGCAGGAGCTAGCAGAGGAGAGCACAGCCGGTAACCAGAGGAACAACAGCCGGTAAACCAAGAGGAATAAAAATAGAAGAATTATACAGAAGCAAGCAGTTACTCGTTAGGCGGGAATGCTTTGGACGATCGGATAACACCCAGCGCCACACCTGGTAGCACGGGGGAGACAGCGAGGTGAAAAAAAACTAAAACAACTAGGGCTGCGTGCCTGCTAAAAAAGAGAAGGCCCCATGTGTCCATACATGTCATGCAGGGAGGAAGCATATACGTCATCCAAAATGGGGTGAAAACGTGGAACTCCGAGGTTAATAGAGTTGTACGCAACGAGTACTGTAGTGGAGGGCAAACAGCGCATTTATGCAAAGGGAAGCATGTTCATTTCATCAATATTATAATGGACCGTGCAAAACCAAATCACAATGCACATAGTAGTGACCAATGCAGACATGTTTAAAGATGCCACCGCATTGGATTTTCAATCCCTAGATAGAGATACAATGTACATCCCTATACCAACAAATCCCTTAAAGTAATATTAGGGTGCACTTGGACGAAATCTTCCCTTCGAGATACCTTCTAGCAGTTCTATGGACTACGTCAACAACCGTTTTCGTGTCTCTTTCATGGCCTTCTAGGGGATATTTGTCTGAATGATCTATACTTAAAATCTCTAGTGCAGGGGAATTTTCCACCATGTGTGAAAGGAACTCAACTTGACCGATGCATGCTTTAAATCCTGTAACATACAAACTCTTTAAGTTGTTGAACAGACGCTCCGGTAGCTTCGTGATAGGTTCATCAGATTCTTGTATCGAATGCACATAACTAGGGAAACGAAACTGCAAGTTTAAACCAAAAACCATGGTCAAAAAAAAAATAGTTTGAACAAAAAATGAAGTATGATGCGAAGGATTGTGACTATTACTGAAAGTCAAGAACATAATGTGAGTACGTGAGCAAGTCTCAAACAGACTTTTGTCAAATTGTCATTTTATTTCATGAAAGATTCACATTGAACAAAAAACTAGTGCCTTCCAAACAAAGAGAGTGGTAAAACGAACAAGTATAGCAGCCTATATCCATCCATCAGTTCCAGGACAGCATATGCAATAAAAGAAACGGTCCAGCACAGTACTTCTCATCACATGTTATACTCGAACGCGCCTCTAAGTTGACAGCATGATAGTTGGCATGGTCCAAAAACGAGACATCCAATGCGTTGAAAGAAGCTGTAATGCAATATGAGTACTTACGTGCAGCTCTAACTTCCTGATGAAAGGAGCAGACCTCACAAAAGAGACCAAAGATAATATATTGAATTCTTCGATATAAACCAACCTCAATTGTAAATACGTCATCTTGGAAAACTTGCATCGGTAATGCATCAAAAAGGGAATCTGAAAGATAGATAACCAAAGGTCAGGATCAGTCATGTGATATTATAGGATAATTCATGACTTAAAGGATGGTGTACGAGCGAACCTTTGGAGGTTCACAGGCTGTATCGAGGGTCAGATGTTGCACATTTATAAGCACATTAGCAAGAACAGTAATAGTGTGCTCGAGCGTGTCTCTATAATACCATATGTTTGCACATTTCAGTTCCGATGAATTACTGAGGTCAATAGGCACCGCTACTCCTCTGTATTCGAAGGTTGCAAGGTTCTCGGCAAGGAATTCTATATTTGTTATATCGCAGGAAGCAATTTTCAAGTATAGCAGGTGAGGCAGAGGGCCGTTAACCTTTAGTTCCCCATTGAGATGGCATCTAACAATACTCAGCCACTCTAGGTTACAGCAGTTTGACAACATATGTTGAATATCCTTCCCACTGACATTCACTAAGTTCAGATCAAGCTTCCTTAGGTTAGGGAAACCACTAAAATGAATTGGTGGCTGGAAATCTACAAAGCTAAGATGAAGTTTCTGTAGACGGCATATACTGTCGTTGTCTAAAAGCTCAAATGGGAATTTGTACCGATCATCACGACCTGGAGGTTGACGCTGTTCTGGTGCTAAATCAAAAACTAGTGCCTTTGTCTGCGATGATACAACAAAACGAACCCAGTTATCAAGATGTTCAACCAACATACAGTTGAACTCAATTTTGATAGCAAGCTCTTGCACCAACTTGCCACGGTACTGTTCCAAGACCCTATTAACAATGCGAGTGAACATTAGAGTATACACTCTTTTCTCATAATTGTTTTTGCCACATACTGTATTTCCATCGAAACTCAATTTAGAACAAAGTATCCACAAGTATCTCCATTTCCTTGATACAGCACTGGTTCTTACAGCCTCTTCCAGAGGCAACTTTGAAAAAATTGTGCATAGCACGTCCTGCAGAATAGAAAATATATCGTAGAAATTAGTAATCTGCAATCAACAAACGAGCTGGAGCACAAGATTTTAGTGCAGTAATCAACAGGCGAGTTGGAGCACAAGATTTAGCGCAGTACCTCTGGAAGGTCTCCAAACAGATCAATCGCCGATTCCTTTGCATCAATTGGTGCGTGATGGATGTAGTCAGATATAACTCCACAGATGAGAATGCAGCACAGTTTACATCGAACTTCCCCTGTTATTCCCTTGGCATGGATTAGTCCGCAAAGCAGAATGCTCAGCAGTTGAAACTGGCTGTTGGCTATAGGCTTTTGACGGAACACTTCATTCTGTTGAATGTGCTCGGATAAAGCTCTGAAAGCCAGAATGCTCAACGCTTGGAGCTGATGGCCTGCTATTCTGCCGCTGCCTCGGTGGAGTTGCCCTGGATGGAATTGATCGGGCACTGTGAAGTTGAGCATGATCCCCATTCTGAACTGCAATGGGGCATGGAAAACCCAATTAAACCGGGCTCCTGCAGGTTGCTCATGGTAGCACTAGTATTATGGTAACAGAGCAAGTGGAGTGGAGCATCATTATTCATAAGAAATTAGTTGCACACAAGTAGAAACTAGTATTCATAAGAAATATCGACATAGTAC
The DNA here is from genome assembly GCF_002162155.2 of Triticum dicoccoides. NCBI lineage: Eukaryota > Viridiplantae > Streptophyta > Magnoliopsida > Poales > Poaceae > Triticum > Triticum dicoccoides. Next base: position 718,489,662 of record NC_041389.1, on the reverse strand, counting down.
CTCTGGAAGGTCTCCAAATAAATTTTCTCTAACAAATATTCATCAGAAATCAAGCCCCCACCACCACACACAAAAAAAAAACTGTTTCCTTTGGTGGGGAGGGACATGGGCAGATCCAGATGTTGTGCGCCCAGAATATCTCGAGGGCAGCAATCATGGATGGATGGGAGCGTGCTCATACCTCAGAAACCAACCGGTGGCCGGAATTGCGGAGCCGGAAGGTCGAACGGGAACGGCGGAGGGGTTGGGCTGGTCGCCGCGGAAGAGGAGAAGAGGAGAAGAGGTCGAGCCGCGGTGGGTCGGTCGGTCGGACTGAGGAGAGTACGGCGAGGGCTTTTTTTAGCAGCTTATTATTGGTGTGGAATTAGGCACAATACGAAAAGAACTCCAAATTTGTGTCCACCTTAATTTCAAAGTCCTCCCTTTTTCGGGAGCTTCCTATAACGCTAATTGACGAGCGTTCGCTGAGAAGGAACCCCCAGCGAACTCCCTCGCGTCCGCTTGATTTGATTTGATTTGATTGAGATCAAATAATGTCCGTTTTCTAAAAAGACCGACTCCTCTAGAAAAGAATTGCCATGAGAAATTGTCACCTCTACAACTAAAATTGCCATAGAAGGCGTTTGCAGTAGCCACCCTCCCAGCGAACGTTCGTCTGATAAGAAGGTCATTTATTTAAAAATATGTCTGCTCTTTAAAAATATGTTTGCTACCTTCTAGTGATGTCCAAGAATTCTTGATCTCGTTGTAGACGAAGTGGTTTTATCTTCACTAGGCGCCCTCGGTACGGTTGAACCGCATCTCCGAGGGAGACTGACCAACGATGTGGGACTGTTGGACATTCACCTCCGTCTCATTGTGACAAAGACCAAGAGTTTGCCAGCGACATAGGAATCCTAGACGCAAAGGGTATATGTGTCATTATTTGGTCATTCTCGAACTTGGAGGTTCAAATCAAAATAAAAGAGCAGGAAATTAAACGGAGAACTAAATCATCGAGCAGGTGAAACAAAGATGATATGTGACGCTAGGAGTGCATGTGTTGCACTAAAATGGCAGTTGGAGCGTCGGATAGGTGGTGCTGAAAGATACAAGTGTGGGCCATGGAATGGCTAAGAAATGTAGAGCCTAGTAAGCATAAGAAATGTTGCCTTTGAGGCCATGATGAGACTTCCTATGATCTCAGGATGATCATAAGGAGATATTGAAATATTATTCAATCTCTTTATCTGCATGTTATTTATGCCTTGGTAATTAGAATTTTCATGTTTATATTTATGCCATATATTCCTTCGCTTATTGGTATATGTTATTTTTGGTTATCTTGTGGGTACTTATTAAGCACTCACTAGCTCGCTGTTGTGGCCGAAGAGAGGATTGATCTTCCTTCGGCTAGAAGGAACTGATCGAGAGCAATGCTAGGGAACAGTGATCCAACCAGATCCCTTTCGAATGGAGTCCAACCCAACCCTTGGTGCCCCACTTAAAGTCTTCTGTTGTAGTCTGATAAGTTATTTAGTTACTTATGTGAATGGTATATTAAGATTGCCATAAGAGCCTTGTGAAACATTGTAGTATGCATGTATGTGTTGTGATACTAGTTTGTGCCAGAGTGATTCCTGGGCTGACACATGTGACACTCCAATTTGTAAATTGGTGTGTGACACGTTGTAGGAAAGTCGTCAGCAACTTTGATGCTATATTCATGCGGTTGAACATCAACTCCAGGAGGAGGTTGGGTAGAGATTTTCAAATCCTTCGGTGGTGGTGTAATAGCAAACTTCACCATATTAAATTCAATGATGAATTGGTAGTTGAGCCAATCTTTAGCCCAACATTACGCAATCTCGTCTTTCTTTGGTCCAAATTTTCTACTTCTTCAGGTGTTTCATATCCACTCTTGATATCTTCAAGGATATCTTTGGTACTATTCTAAATTTTCTTCTTCCCACCCTTTCTGACATGTTTTGGCTGAGCTGAGGAACTTGGTTCTGATATTTTGTTCACAACTATAGGCTTGTTTAAAGACTGGTTGGATGATTCCTCAACAATAGTCGCCTAAGACATGTCAATTTGTTGTTTGAGATCTACAACAAACTGATTATAGCTTTCAGAACCGGATGCATCAGCAACATACATGGTATGTATGAAGAATTTAGATGCGAGGAAAGTAGATACGGTCACATGCTTAGCTAAGATTGAGTTTTGAAAAGAAAACTTTTTTGGAGAGGAATACTTTGATGAATTTCGTTGAGAAATTTAACTTTCTGGTACTAAACTTGTGCAGATTGACGAATATGCAAAATAATACATGATTGATTGTTAAAAGACTTAGTGGAATTTTCTGATGTAAAGGGTTTGACACAGAGTCTAGGAGTGCTGAAGAAATAGCCTAGAGCAACACCATTAGTAAGAAATTTTATTAGAAAGGTCAAAAGGAGCAGTAAAATCAAAGAAAGTTACACGAAGATGAACTCGACGAACTGTGTCTCCGATGAAAACGAGAAGTCATAGATTTGTTCCTTGTGCCCTAAATAGGTGACAAAAACTTCCACAACGATGGCGGAGGAGGATCTGTCCCGGTCGACGTGTTGAAGGTGACATCAAAGAAATAGCGGCATCTAAGGGCGTCCTTCTCTGGCAAGATGTAATCCAGCGTGGCGCTATAGTTTGAGAGGGAGAGTTCGGCGAAAAGATAAGACCCTCACTAAGAATTGAAAGGAGGACAAGCACGTGTACTTATATACTAAGAAGTCAAAGGGATGTGTTGTTCTGAATATAATTCAACGGTTAGATAAAGATATGTTTGTTGAGTTTGTTGAACATGTGGCACTCAATCACTTTGCTATTAGGCTCTGGGTTTTCCTCACCTAGGATTCACTCAATTTCGTCAGGGGGAGGGGTTTCTCATACAATACTTCTCCTGAATAACGCAGAGTAGCCGACATGCTATTGGAAAAGACGCGTCCACCAACATGTTGCCATCAGTTATCATAACGACTGGAAATTGAAATTTCAAATTCTTCAATGTAGAATAACCTTACAAAAGGTTTCCTAACTCCTCAGCGAAGAATTCAAACTTACGTGTTCTAAAGAATTACCTTCAACATGCAAGCCTGAAGACTCTGCAAAGGAGATTTCCAAAGTCTTCAACTTCAAAGAAATAGGTTCGATTGAGCACAACTGGAGACACACCATTGTCTTAGTAACACATGAACACCCCCACCCTCCCCCCTAGCAAATATGTTTTGCCATGTTGGCTCAAAGAATAACAAAAAGAACTATTAAAGAGGTAAGTCTTCAGGGTCCAAATCTTCAGCTAAGTCTTCGACGGGCGCACCAAAATCTTCAATGTCTTCACATCACTTTTAACTAACAGTGCTTAAACCAAATGCTCAGGGACTATACTCACAAACACATTAGTCCCTTAACAACTTTTTTCATAAATCATCCACAATCTACAAAGGAGGCACTAGATGCACTTATACATTGGCTAGTCCGAAAGAGGGTATGATAATTTGATTAGGAAGTTCAATGAGCGCACAATGAGAAATTATTCGTGTTGGCAATTAAAAAACAGGTGTGATGCATGTAGAATTGATTATAGCATATGGAATACATTGCTTCAAAACGCATCTAGCATAGGAAGAGATCATTTTAGAAAGACCATTGATGCTGTCAATGATTAGTGAGCATTTAATTTAAAGGTATCATTGTTGTCATGTAATTTTTCCATGTAGTGTAATGTTGCAGGTATCATTGCATTTAATGTGTATCTGTGCTATTTGATTGCAAGCATGTCTGCAAGCTGCCAAGTTTCGGTTTGCTCCACGAGCAGAGGAGGATCAAATGAGAGAGATGTATGTGATGCTTGTTGTGTCACGAATGAGCATGTGATGGTGCCAAACCCCACATATCAAGGTGGTCCCTGTCAAGTCCATTTGGAATATGATTCTGGCTAAACCTCTCATGACTTGTGTAATCCTTATTCACCAAGTCCTAAGGTTAATGAAAAGATGGCAAGCAAGAATGCTAAAAATGAGGCAATGATGCATATTGTCGAAGTATTTGATGCAAGGAAAAGAGAGTGCAAAATCAGAGTGCAAACGAGATTGTGGATCCAACAAGACAGGAGATTCATGAGATGATGGCCATGATGCTTCCCAGAACACCTCCGAAGGGGAAACACGAGACATTCAACCATTTCATTCTTCATTGCGAAACATCATCAAAAAATCATTTGGTGTTCCCAGGATGAAATGGCGAGTTCTCCTAAGCATACCATGGTATAAACTGGAGACCCAAAAGATGGTCGTCAATGCATGCATGTGTCTCCACAACTGCAATTTTGATATCAAGTTACATGAGCATGGAACCTGGAGTAGAGAGACAAGGGATGTTCAGTAACAAAACTTTACAACCTTTTAAATTTAAATATTTAGCACTTTATGGTATTCGTAAATCATTTTGGTGATCATATTCAATGAGAAATTGTTCGAAGCAACCAAGTGTTAGCAATTCAACACATGGTTTAAATCTAAGGGCATCATAGACTCTTTTTACATATAAAGGGATGCAAATGGAGTGGAAAGTTTCCGCTTTTCCGGACCAAAAATGGAAACAGAGAGGAAATATGAAAATAAAAATGGAAATTTGCAAAACGGAAATGGAAATGGAATTTTTTATGCGAAAATGGAAACAAAAACAGAACGGTGTTTGCCGGTGGAACAGACGTGGAAACGGAACTTTCTGTTTCCGTAAATATGGAATTTCTGTTTCTACTATAGGTGGCCCAACTACGAAAGAACACACAATGACACAATGGGTAGAATGACCAGAATTGATCATTTGAGGACCAACTTTTACTACCACACATGTACTCAACTAGACCCTATACGGGATTGTCATGTACTACTACAATACTATCCTATGTTGCTAACATAACCATATTATTTTGTAGTCATGTTAACAATTCCATAAATTTATTTTTTTTGTTTATATTTCTCTACGATTCAAGGAGGTTTTAAGTTCTGGTCAACAAACCGTTTTGTTTCCATGTCCGCTCTGTATTCGCTCCGCGTTTGATTCCGGTAGTATTTGTTTTCGTATTCGTTTCCGGGGTTTCTGTATTCATTTCTGCTTCTGCAAAAAAATGAAAACAAATATGGTACAGTTCCGTCCGTTTCCACGCTGTTTTCATCCCTACAACTCATACTATAATATCTTAAGTGAATCGGATGGTTGATTCTATGGGCAGTTTCCCATAATCTAACTCTCGACAATCTGCAACCGAAAAGAATCGGCCCCTTCAGTTGGTCACCTAGATACTTCAGCAGGTGATAACCCACAAGTATAGGGGATCGCAACAGTTTTCGAGGGTAGAGTATTCAACCCAAATTTATTGATTCGACACAAGGGGAGCCAAAGAATATTCTCAAGTATTAGCAACTGAGTTGTCAATTCAACCACACCTGAAAGACTTAATATTTGCAGCAAAGTATTTAGTAGGAAGATAGTATGAAAGTAACAGCAACGGTGGCAAAAGTAACAGTAGCAGTTTTGTAGCAACCGTAACAGTGGCAAACATACTAACGCGGTCGGGTTTATGAGAACCCCTTGACAGTTTGCTTTGAATAAAACTCCTCCAACAAGGCCCAACCTTAGTTTTACATTTGCCTAACAACCTACTAACTTTCCCTTAGGATTATAAACCCGAAGGTCATGTTTATTTAACCCCCCCCCCCGGACCAGTGCTTCTCTAAGTGTTGGTCCGAACCGAGTAGACTACGAGGCCACCTCGGGGAAACTTGAGGGTTGGTTTTACTCGTAGGATGTCTCATCCGGTGTGCCCTGAGAACGAGATATGTGCAGCTCCTATCGGGATTTGTCGGCACAGACGGGCGGTCTTGCTGGTCTTGTTTTACCATTGTCGAAATGTCTTGTAACCGGGATTCCGAGTCTGATCGGGTCTTTTCGGGAGAACGAATATCCTTCGTTGATCGTGAGAGCTTGTGATGGGCTAAGTTGGGACACCCCTGCAGGGTATAAACTTTCGAGAGCCGTGCCCGCGGTTATGTGGCAGATGGGAATTTTTTAATATCTGGTTGTAGAGAACTTAACACTTGACTTAATTAAAATGCATCAACCGCGTGTGTAGCCGTGATGGTCTCTTCTCGGCGGAGTCCGGGAAGTGAACACGGTTTGGGTTATGTTTGGACGTAAGTAGTTTAGGATCATTTCTTGATCATCACTAGTTTGCGACCATTTGCGTAGCTTCTCATCTTATTCTTGTATTCGTAAGTTAGCCGCCATATCATGCTTAGTCGCTGCTGCAACCTCACCCACTTATCCATTCCATACCCATTAAGCTTTGCTAGTCTTGATACTCATGATAATGGGATTGCTGAGTCCTCGTGGCTCACAGATTACTACAACAACAGTTGCAGGTACATGTAATGCGATGGTCGTGACGCGAGAGCCATGTTTGCTTGTTTTGGAGTTCTTCTTATACTTCTTCTTCGATCAGGGGTTAGGTTTCAGGTTGGCAGCTTGGGCTAGCAGGGTGGATGTCGTTTGAGCTTCTGTTTGTGTTTCATCTGTAGTCGGATGTTGCTCTTACGTATGATGATGTTGTATTCGTGTGGCATTTTATGCCTCTTGTATGTATCCCCAACTATTATGTAATGGTACGGTGTAATGATATCCACCTTGCAAAAGCGTCTCCAATATGCGCTTCTATCAAGTTCCTTTAGGATAGGGTCGCATATTGGGCGTGACAATGGATCACCCTGCTGGAGACCCCTTGATGGAACAAAACCTCTATATAATCCTCCATTAAATTTCACCATAAAGTTTGCAGAGGTCACACATCTCATGATCATCGCTATCCACCCAGGGGCAAAGCCGAATTGTGTAAACATATGCTCAAGAAAAATCCACTCGACACGGTCGTATGCCTTCATCATATCCAACTTCACCGCGCTTCCTTGTCCGAATTGCATGCACACATTTATACGCCACAATAACGTTATTCATGATAAGCCATCCTGGGACAAAGGCACTTTGCTCTTCCGATATGAGAATAGGAAGAATAGCCTTAAGCCTATTTGCCAGAACCTTCGCCGCGATCTTGTAGAGAACATTACATAATCTTATAGGTTGGAACTACAAAAGTAACACCGGTGAGTTAACTTTCAGAATCATCACAATCACTGTCGCATTGAAGGAATCTGGTGCCGCAACCCCCTCCAGAAAATCACGCACAACTCGACATACACCCTCTTTTACCATTGACTAGTGTCGTTGGTAAAACATGAGCTTCAACTATAAAATTGACAGGGCGACAACTTTAAACATCGAGGTGTTTCTGCTACGAGGTAACCTTGATAACAATATAACAATTCCTTCATTAACCACGGGGTTGAGAGCATCTCCAACAGACCTCGTATAACGTCGACCCGCAAAACGCGTTTGTATTTCATGGAAAAACGGCTTTGTGGGTCGACGCGGGCGGCCGCAGAGTCAGACCCCGCAAAAGGGAACTGTATAAAAGGATATTCGCGGAATATGCTCTTTTACGGGTCGGCTTTGCGGGGTCTGCTCTTGCACCGCTCCCGAAGGTTTGCAAATATTAATACCACACCACAATACAACAATCATCCATATTATAAATAATTATTCAGAAAAAATATCAATACCACACCACAATACAACAGTCATCCATATTACAAATAATTATTCAAATCACCGAAGCAAACTAAATAATTCAATATAAAACTTTTCCCGAATACAATTACACATGAATTAAATGAAAATGAATACAAAAATGAGTTTTGTTACTGTCTAGCCCTTTGCCAATGGTGCTCAATGAGATCCTCCTGAAGCTGAAAGTGGGTGTTTGTGTTTTCAATCTCCTTGTAGGTCTGAAGAAAAGCTCTAATGCGGTTAGGGTCTGTGGCTGGTTTCACACGGCTACCCACATTATCGTAGAATAACTCCAAGTTCATGCCTCTCTCATCTTCGAGAATCATATTGTGAAGAATAACACAGCATGTCATGATGTTTCTCAAGGTCCGCTTGTCCCAAAAACAAGCAGAGGACCACGAACAAATGGCAAACCTTGATTGCAAAACCCCGAATGCTCTTTCAATATCTTTTCGGGCCACCTCTTGCACCCTTGCAAATTCACATTGTTTCCTAGTTGTGTGTTCTTTGATGCTCTTGACAAATGTGCACCAAGGAGGGTACATACCATCTGCAAGATAGTACCCCTTTATGTATTCATGCCCATTGATAGTGCAGTTGCAAGCAGGAGCATCACCACTAGCTAGCCTAGCAAACAAATGACACCGTTGCAACACATTGATATCATTGAGAGTACCCGGCATACCAAAAAAGCAATGCCAAATCCATAAATCCTCAGATGTTACGACCTCTAGCACAATTGTGGCATCACGAGACTTGCCATAATACATTCCCTCCCATGCCTTCTGATAGGTGAGAACCCGATGAACGAGTTCACGCCCGAGGTGGCCCGATCTTCACGTTGTAGGATCGAATCGGGAGGGATAACTAGCTACAAGCAGCCGGGATAACTAGCTTTATAACTACCAAGGTTGGATGCAACCCGTATGTTGGGGATAGCTAACCGAGGCTATAAGAACTCCAACCCGCTGTCCAAATAGTCGCAGAACCACAAACCGGGACTAATCCACACAAAACGGCCAGAACCGTAGGGCATGAACTAGGGAGAACCATAGGCTCCTTCTCGTGAATCTGAATGAACTCACAAGAGCAAAGGTAGCAAGATCTCTTGAATCTCTCTAGCAGTCTTGCTGCATAAGCTTGTAGTTGAATGGTTTGACAAAAGGATTTTAAGAGAATGAGGGAGATGGGGTTTTATAGCAGGGACAACCCCCCTTAGCTAGGTGTGAAAATGGTTTCAAAAGTAAGCAGGTTTGCATGGCTTCCTTAGGGGAATAAGCAGTCAACTTTGGAAGTTGTTGGAGAGCTCCTCGAAAATTCACGAAGCCCTGACAGCCTGGAAACCTCCCACGAGAATGACTAGTAATTTTGACTCATAACTCCAAATGATGTGAGATTTTTTGTATTGGAAAGATAATTTGATTTAGCTTCTGTTGATGTAACCCTATGGCCCCGTATCTCCACCATATGGGTGTGCCACCACGAAACATCAGAGGTAAAAACTGACAACATCAGCTTCACTTGAAACTTGTTTTCTTCAAACTTGTTCCTCCAAACCAGTTGCTTCAAAAGCTCACAGGTTGTTGGATTTCTTCCATGTGATACCTAAGTTCAATGAACAACAATGGGGATGAAAGTGCAGCCATGTGTTCAAGATTGTGGTATGAACTTAAGTTAGCGTTCACCTGGCCATGTGTTTGCTTGATTCGGTTTAGTAATTCTTTCCAACTAAATTGTGCACTTTTATGAAATGTCATGTATGATGTACCCATGTGCTCATCATCCTCCCTCCCTTGATGAAGAGTCGTCCTCGACTCTCTTTGATCTGCAAAAGATAAGTAGAAGGGAAGTAGATAATATCCATGCAAAGAAATGATGCAATCCTCATTTGTAGCTTTCACCTTTGAATTGTGTTGCATCTAATCATCTACTTGTTTGTCACAACTTAGAGTTTGTTCAAGGATGATTGGTGTCATTTCAATGATCGATATGTCCTCATCATCCCCCCTCTCTTCAAAAGGAGTCGTCCTTGACTCTACCTGGTCATCACACAAAAGAAAGCAGGGCAATACCAAATCATAATGCAAAGGTTTCATGATATAGAGAATTTTAGTTTTCAACTTTTCTATCTTATGGATGATGAAAACATGATGTTTTGTTCGACTTAGGAGTTCCTTCCAGCAAACACTTCCATGGAGTACAAATTTATAGCCAACCATGTCCATGTCCATGTCAGCCTCCCTCTCTAGGAGAAAAGTTGTCCTCGACTTCATTTGGTCTAGAAGATTATAGCACAAGGACAATACAAAATAACTAGGAAAAGAAAATGATGAATAATCATGTGCAACATTCAGTTTTATTGGATCTTTAATAGCCTCTTCAAGATTAACAAAAACATATTGTTGGATGGATGATGTACCAAACATTTTTTTCTCTAATCTTATCGCGCCATTGCTTCAAAAATTCATAAGTGCATACCTCTGGCTTCATCAAAATGGAAGATCCTTTTTGTTTTACCTCATTGAGTACTTGAATGCCTTTCGGAAAAACAATCTTCACACACGCACCTTGTGTAGTGGTACTCCATGTCCTCCATATTTTATCTTGGATCTCAGTCTCCCATCGTTGCAAGAGAGCTGATATGTATGCCTTTTGCACCTGCACATATTGCAAAGAAAGAGAATTTTGTGAAAGGTTAGTTATTGAATGTTCCTCTCTCTTTTCATTCGGTGGATCACTCATCTCTTTCATATTATGGGGAAACACCTCAATCTCACGTTTGATGGACTCACACAACTCACTAATCCTCTCTATTGGATGATGTGGTATATTATGTTGTGGTTCACTCATCTCTCTAATGTGGTGTGGAATGATCTCAATCTCACATTTTGTGGACTCACACAAGACATTTATCCTCTCTCGCTGAATGTGTGGTATATCTAGGTATAGATCTTTCATTTCCTTAATCTCATGATGATCAATCTGATCCTCACATTTTGTGGACTCACTCACTTCACTTTTATTATCACTCTCATTATATGGAATTTTGGAAAGTGGACTCTCTTCCTCACATTTGGTGGAGCCACTCAACTTGCTTTTCTTATCACTCTCAGATTCCCATTCACCTTGTTCATTGATAAATAGAACTCTCTTGTTTCGACATTCAGAAGAAATGGGCCCATGCCCTTTGCACTTCCAACACTCAATGTCTTGGCTTAGAGATGATGGTACAGTCGTGGGGTTAGAGGTACTTCCGGCAGCAGAAGGAGCGCGCTTGTCAACATTCTAGGAGCCGGTGATGATGACGATGAAGCTGATGTTCGTCGGGTGGTAGTAGGATGTGAAGTATGCTGAAACCGAGAACCACCATGAGAGGCACTCAACTGCGACTTTTGCCATGGTGTAGTGGTGTGGTTATGGGATATCCGTCCATGACCACTCCGCTGCACCTTCCTCTTTGTGCGCTTTGCTTGCTCCAGAAGATCTTGTAGAGTGTTATAGGGAAACATCTCCACAAAATCAGAAATTTCATTGTTGAGACCATGCAGAAATCTTGCCATCTTTGACTCCTCATCCTCATGAATACGAGCACGAACGAGAAGTAATTCCATCTCTTTATAGTACTCATCCATCGTGCGCGTACCTTGGTTGAGGCGCTGCAATTTGTTCCGGAGATCTCTTTGATATTGTAAAGGAACAAACCTTCGCCTCATGGCTTGTTTCATCTCTTCCCAAGTGTCCATGTGGCCACGGCCTAGCAGCAGCTGATCTTCTTGTAGTTGATTCCACCAAGTGAGTGCATAACCAGAAAACACAACACAAGCAAGGTTTACTCTCTTCGGATCAGCAAGGTTATGGATACGAAAAATCTGATCACACTGCTCTTCCCAATCAAAATATGCATCGGGGTCTTCCCTTCCTGTGAACTTGGGGGCGTGCAACTTGATTCTTGCTATGTCATCTCGACCAACTCGGTCACGATGTTCGGCATGATGCCCATCTTCAGCAGCACAACGGTATGGGACACTATCATAATCATCAAAATCATCTCCATGACCATGAGCAACACGCTCACGAAGGTCATAGTAGTGCCCACGAGGACCATGGCCTTGCCCTCGAAGTTGTCCTCCTCGCTGCCCTCCATGAGCAGCAGCCACATGTCCACCATAGCCATTGTTATCATCCTCCAAGGCACCATCAACAGCAGCATGCACGAAATTCTCATCCACAACTTCCTCAAGTGGGTCAATAGGGTGTTCTCGGTGTCGAACCCTATCGCCACCTGCTGGAGGTCACTCGTGAAACATCCTTCCAAGGTTTCAAACCAATTCCTGAAAATCAGCACGTGTGACCGGGCATCTTCTTCCCCATGGTTTTCTCCATGAACACTCGATCTAGATCCTGCCATGTTAGTAAGGCCAAAAGTGGAATAGGATAATTTTGTGGAATCACACAACCTCACCTCTTACTCACCAAAGTTCTTATGAGTTCACATCAGATTGTGCTTCTCCCGGATGTGTTAAAGCGATTGAAAGACAGGGATCAAAGAACTAGCTTCGGTTTTTGGTGGAGCTCGGTGGGGTAAACAAAAGGGGGCTTGTGCTGAAATCAAGTTGATGCAAACCAAGAAAATATGGGGATAGATCTGCTGCACCTTTGCACCAAGATTGAAGAACACAGAACACCCAAACTTCTGAAATTTTTCTACCAAGCTGAAACTTTTGGATCTTACACAACACTTTCTTTTTTCTCTCTTGACTTTTTTTGCCACTCTTTTTTTTTCTCTTTTTTCCCAAAGCACACCAACCAAATCTGAAAGCAATTACAAAGATGAACTTAGTGCAGATCTAAAAGATGAAGAACATACAAGGTATGCAACAACAAGATCTCAGCACCAACAAGGCTTGGATTTATTTTTGGTGGGGCTTTGGACTTCTAGGACAGAAAATATAGCATAAAAACACTCGATCTAAAGGGATGATAGCAAGATAAACTTGGATAACAGATCCTACGTATCAATGAAGGCTCTGATGCCAGATGATAGGTGAGAAACCGAATAACGAGTTCACGCCCGAGGGTGGCCCGATCTTCACGTCGTAGGATCGAATCGGGAGGGATAACAAGCTGCAAGCAGCCGGGATAACTAGCTTTATACCTGCCAAGGTTGGATGCAACCCATACATTGGGGATGGCTGACCGAAGCTACAAGAACTCCAACCCACTTTCCGAACAATCGTAGAACCACAAACCGGGACTAATCCACACAAAACGGACGAAACCATAGAGCACGAACTAGGGGGAACCAGAGGTTCATTCTCGCGAATCCGAATGAACTCACAAGAGCAAAGGTAGCAAGATCTCTCGAATCTCTCTAGCAGTCTTACTGCATAAGCTTGTAGCTGAATGGTTTGACAAAAGGTTTTTAAGAGGATGGGGGAGATGGGGTCTTATAGCAAGGACAACCCCCGTTAGCTAGGTGTGAAAATGGTTTCAAAAGTAAGCATGTTTGCATGGCTTCTTTAGGGGAATAAGCAGTCAACTTTGGAAGTTGTTGGAGAGCTCCTCGGAAATTCGCGAAGCCCAGACAGCCTGGAAACCTTCCACGAGAATGACTAGTACTTTTGACTCACAACTTCAAATGATGTGAGGTTTTTTGCATTGGAAAGATAATTTGATTTAGCTTCTGTTGATGTAACCCTATTGCCACGTCTCTCCACCATATGGGTGTGCCACCATGAAACATCAAAGGTAAAAACTGACAGCATCAGCTTCACTTGAAACTTGTTTTCTTCAAACTTGTTCCTCCAAACCGGTTGCTTAAAGAGCTCATAGGTTGTTGGATTTCTTCCATGTGATACCTAAGTTCAACCAACAACAATGGGGATGAAAGTGCAACCATGTGTTCAAGATTGTGGTATGAACTTAATTTAGCGTTCACCTGGCCATGTGCTTGCTTGATTCGGCTTAGTAATTCTTTCCAACTAAATTGTGCACTTTTATGAAATGCCATGTATGATGTACCCATGTGCTCATCATCCTCCCTCCCTTGATGAAGAGTCGTCCTCGACTCTCTTTGATCTGCAAAAGATAAGTAGATAATATCCATGCAAAGAAATGATGCATTTTTTTATACAAATTAAATTGTCTCCAACAAGAATTGAAGGGAAATTTGTATCCCAAATTTGATTTGATTGAAGGCCAGAAAAGAGAGCACGAGTAATCTTTTCCCATCTAAATATAATTACCACGTTCCCTAAAGGAAAAAAAAAACACGAAATCCCCGCCCGTGCCCCCAAAATCAGAACCCTCCCGCCCACCGTAACCGCCGAGTACCAACAGCTCGCCGCCGGCAGCCATGGAGCTCGTCGCTCGCCTGCTCCGCCGCCTCCTCTGGCTTCTCCACCGCCGTCGCCGCGGCCTCCCACCGGACGCCCCCCTCGACTTCCTCTGCTTCCTGGCGCGCGAGGCAGCTCGAGTACTCCTCCCGCCACCAGCCACGCAGCCCGCGGAGGCCAGCAGCATCCTCGCCGCCGTCCTCTCCGCCGGGATCCTCCGCCTCCCTCGCGGCCAGACGCCTCCGTTCGCGGTCGCTCCGCCCCTCCTCCCCATGGCTCTGCTCCGCCTCGCGCTCGCCCGGATCCGCTCGGGCGCGCAGCCCGCTCCAGTCGACGCGGCGGCGCCTCCTGCTGCACTCCACGCCCCAGCGCCTCCCGCTCCAGTCGACGCCCGCGAGCAGTTGGACAGGATAGTGTTTGGCGCTCTGGTCCACTGGGCACGCCGCGTTGTTCCGCCGCCGACGGAGCCGTTCGCGCTGCGGCTCCTCCTTCGCCTTCCAGAGCACCAGTGTCGGCGGCTTCTTCCGCCGACCCCGAGCGCCCGCGCCAAGTCCACCGTCCTTGCCGTGCTGTTCTACCTAGCCTTGCGCCGGCTCCTGTCCGCGATTCCCCGCCAGAAGGATGCCGTCCTTCTAGATTTTGTCGGTCTTCTCCGGCCTCTCAGCCTCCGTCTTCTCCCTTCGGGCACCGAGGAGGCCCACGCGGGCATCCCACCCCCGCCCCCGCGTGCACCCGCCAGGCTCCGCCCGCGTGCTCCGACCCCAGCCGCAGCCGCAGCCGCTGATGACGGCGTGCACTTACTGATCCGCCACGCTCTCGCGAGGTTCCCGGCTCGACGTCGAGTGGTTGCTCCGACCCCTGCGCTGATCGCCCTTCGTCTAGCCCTTGACCGCACGGTGTACGTCATCACTGTTCACGTCCTGGCCATGATGAGGATGCTCGAGATGCGGGATGCCGCCGCCGCTGCGTGTGCTGCTGCCATTGTAGCTCTGACTACGCCGAGTGATGCTGCTGCCGAGGGCAAGGTTGATTCCGAGGAGAGCGTCCAGGCGGTGCTTGTTTCGAGTGCTGATGAGGCACGAGCGATGATCCGGGGCTGGGATAGCGTCGAGACGTCGACGGTGGTCGTGGATGTGCCGCCGCACCTCCCTCGCAAGGAGGCTCTCATCATCGACAACATCCTTATGGATTCCGGAGCACGGCCATCACTCTTTCGCCGAGGTCCGATCTTGTCGTTCATCATAGAGTAGATACACTCGCGCTCTTCATTTGCTGAGTATATTCGTAGCTGCATTCATTCATGTTCATGTGTTCGGATAGATAGCAGAAACTAGGAGACAGATGAGGTCAAGTGTGGGCGGCAACTATGTGTTGTTAGCATGTACGTAGTTGGATTTACACCAAATTTTGAGACAGACACCTGCAACTGCAAAGTAGAGTGACAGATGCAGCAACGGTGTGTTTTGCATAACATTCAGAAATCATTGCCAACAAAATGAAATCAAAAATAGCCGCAGTGCTTATCCATGTTATGTACCCAGTTACAGTGTTGATGCTTACAAGGGGATCGATTTAGAAGCTAGGGTTTGAGCGGACTTCAGGAATCAATTCAGCCAAGCAAAGAGGAAATCTTAATTATAGTGTACTGTAGCAGTATAGCTGTAAAGTGATTTGATCACAAATTCACAATAGAAATGGCATACCCACGCAGCGGTGGGACTTGGCTGTCATATAGCCTTGACAGTGAAATGAAAGAGAACAGTAAATGAAATGCTACAGATAACTAGTAAAAACACGGCGAGCATCACGAGCCGTCGGATCACGCTTGATGGACTTCTCATAGCCACTGGACAACTGAAACAGTCGGCGCGTTCTCTGAACCTGACAGTCCATCCTCTGCTGCCCCCAACATTTCATCAGGATACCACATCGGATTTCCATCCCTGGCTATACATCCCTACACCAACTGATCCCTTAAAGTAAAATCAAGGTGCAATTGGGTGAAATTTTTCCTTTAAGATGCCTTCTTGTAGTTGTATGAAGCAAGTCAACATCCAATTCTTTGTCTTTGCGAAAGCCTTCTATTGGATATTGATATGAGTGATCTATACATAAGAACTCCAATGCAGGGGCATTTTCAACCATGTGCAGAAGGAACTCAACTTCGCCCTTGCATGCTTCAAAACCTGTAATGTGCAGGCTCTTCATGTCGTTGAATAGACGCTCCGAAAGCTTCCTCATAGGTTCAGGCTCTTGTACCAGGCGCACATAAGCAGCATTACAAAACTACAATTTACAACCAAAAATGAAGTGAGAAGGCTTGTGACTAATCTGTTGTTCATTTTATCTATAATCAAATGTCAATGAATAATCTGAGTACGTGACCAAGTTGCTGACAGAGTTTATTAAATTGTCATTTTAGTTTATGAAAGATTTAAACTGAACAAAAA